>NW_027069585.1:1262127-1279528 GCF_002906115.3 Quercus suber | reverse complement strand
TTTTTTTTTTTTTTTTTTTTTTTTGGTTTAGATGATAAATAGTAGGAGTATGAAAAATAAGATTCAAACCACATGTCCTGAGCACAAAAGAATGCCATAACAATTGAGCTATCACTTAAGATAACAGTTTTTTTCTTTTTATTTTATTATTTTTAATTCTCGTACAACCATTCCCTCCCTTCTAAAAAAGCTCTACATTACCAAATAAATAATAACTAATTCGCTTTTGATAATTCAATAATTACAATGAAGAGGAGGAATTTGAGCATATTTTTATTAAAAACACTAGAATGTATCAATTGAGCTATATAAGGCTCTTGGCAAATAAAAATCATTATGAAATCAAGTCACAAGAAAATCTTGAACATTAGCAATTCAAAAATTACCCCCAAAAGCTTGAACATTGTACATCTTTAAAATAAAAAGGAAATAGAAAATTTAATAATTTAACCATTATTCTATCACCTCCTTATGTGTGAGCTTAGACTTTCCCTCAATAAGTGATTAATACCATAATCAATTACCATAACTTATGGGAGAATTTAACATAAACGTTATTCTAAGAAGTCTATTACATCTTACATATAAATACCAAGTCTTTTTTTTTTTTTTTTTTTTTCATAATATACAAAAATATTTATATCTTTTGCACTAGTGAAAACTGAAAAAAAATTGCCTTAAAAATTGGCAAGAAATTGAAATATTGTAAACTAAGCTAGGTATCACTAAAATGTGTTTACAGTAATGGGATGGAGACCACAATCCCTATCTTCAAGTTAATTACAACTTGGGTCATCCAACATCTCTACTATTGGAGCAAACTGCAAAGTTGAACAATGAGCAAAGATGAGATCATGAGCAAGAAAGTTCATAGATCAAATTTTTAATATAGCTACACACTAACCTCGTCATCTTCTTCAAAGTATATTCCATCAACTGCACTTTTTAGCTGAAACTCCCACCTGAGATTGTTCTCAAACAGCTCTTTAAGTTTCCTCGTCTATAATAATAAAAATAGAGGACATTACAATTTGTCCTAATCAGCAGAAAGCAACTACTTGCAAATTGCAATGAAGTGAAAGCTTAACATTCCCTTATGGGAAGTTTCACTCAAATGAAGGCTCAACAAACTCCTTTCCTATGGCCTATGGACCAAATGACTTCAAGCAAAGTGTTAAAATGCATTAAAACTAATGTGGCTCAAATCGAGTGTATTGGCCCTTACATAACATTGGGAGTCACAGACACAAAATTTTATTAGAACCAGTTGAAGCTACAATAGACTATAATATCAAATATTGACAGCTATTGGCCTTTATATCATATGACAAATATTGACCACTATTGGCCTTTATATCATGCATTTTAGCCATCACTAGCCATCATAGGTATGGCACTGATATCATAAATTCATATCGGGTTGTTGGTCACCTGAAACCAAGACAAATCAACTATTTTCCAAAGTAACCACCAAAATTTGACTCTAGACTAAAATATGATTTACACCCTTTACGTTTGGGGTCGCTATCATTTTCATTCTTGCCGTTAACCCACCAAAAAATTACGTCCTTTCAAATAAAAAGAGAAGAAATTAACCCGAACCCAAAAATCAACCCATCCAAGCACCATTGGCCAAAGACCTTAGAGCCTAACCTCAAACTTAATGGCTAACCCAGGGTAAATCACTGCAACCACCCTGTAATAATGTCATATTTGAGTGGATTAATAGCAAAAATGAGATAGACCACGATGGAAGGGGCGCATTGACATTGATTTCATACTTTGAGGGTGTAAATTACAAATTCTCATTGTCGATGGATAGCAACCCCAAACTTACAAAGTGTAGATGGTAGTTTAGCCTTGATTGTATGTCTCCCACTATAAAGCATATAGACGCTGAGGTCATTGATTCAATCTTATAAAAATATATGAGTTGTCTCTATCTATTAAAAATAAGAAAGTAAACATCCTTATTCAAGGAAATCAAAAAAATGCATACTTCAATTTGCAAGATATCATCCTAAAACAAACTTAAATTTTCAATATTCCATAAATGTATTAAGATCTAGCTATCCAGTACGAAATGAATCAAATCATACTAGAGATATGAACTTGCTAATGCCTAAAAGGAAAGTCATAACTAGAGATTGTAACTGGTAAGAGACAAAAATTAAGCATTCAAAATTAAAATCATAAATGATTGAGTTGGAATTAACGAGAGATTTCTGTATCTATATGTAACCAATTAAAGTAATAAATATACAACATCTAATTTACAGAGTAGAAAATCCATAATCTTATGCAGAACAAAACAGAGAATCAATTGCTAATGCCTAAAAGGAAAGTGTATGAAGAGAAAATGAAAGCTTGGCAAGTTGCCCCAAGCCCCAACCTCCAAACCAATAGAGAATCAAACATGAAGCAGGATTAGTGTTCATACCCACGACAGCAGATGTCCATCAACAGATGAGGCATCTAACATCAATGAAAAGAAGTCCTGCAATTCCATTCAGCAATTAGTCAACAATCTATGATGAACTTCCATGTCTTCTTTAACAAGTAAAAATGTTCATTGGAAACATAATTCAATCAATGTGATTAAAACTGACTAAGCAATGATTTTTATTGCTTTTTAAGCAAGTTGCTCAACTTGACCAATAAATGTTGGTGAGTAGGTAAACATTTCACTCGATCAATGAAAGCCTTGAAATCTGACTTGCCAATAAAAGTTATATCAACAAGGGAAATTGTAAATTTGCAAAAATGCCTGTTAAGCATGGTAGCACAATCATACATTTAAAAAATGAATTAGTAACCTCAGTACCTTGCAAAGATGGTGCAAAAAGCTATCAGCAAATAACCACGAATCATCCAATAGTGCGGATAGCCCGGTTACTGCACCACTGGTATCTGTACAATCTTTCTCAGGCCCAAATTTCAGTTGATAGTAGATAACCTTAATGAACTGCATAGAATTCTATAAGTTGTCAAAGCTCTATATAAAACTAAATAGCAAAAATAGGATAATTACATTTATTGAGTGTTAATCAGTATTAAATGAAGAAAGAAAATGCAATTTTAATTTGGCGAATTGCCAAGAGCCATATGGCTAATTAGTTGGCACTTCTTAGTGTTTCCAACCGAAACATCAAGAGTTCAAATTACCATACTCCTAAATATGAATGCATCAAAAATTTTAATTTGGCAAATCAAACATACTAGGAAATTCTAAGCAAGTTAATTACAGATGTTGAAATATAGTCACAACCTGATAAACCAATGAAGCTTATTTCATGCCCAATATCATAGTTAAATACTTCAAATTATAAGGGACTACATAAGAAATAAAACCTTCAGCAAGAAGAGGACATCAAAGAAGCAACTAAAATAAGAACTTTCAATAACACAAACATATAACAAAAGGCCAACTGAAACTGATTAGGATTTTGAAAATTAGGCCAGACCATCAAGCAACCTTATCCTTTCTTATTTAGTGTATCGATGTTATTGTTAATGAAGTAACAAGGTCCTATAGTCTATCAAACAAAATGGCCCCACATTGAGCACAATGATGAAATGAAAAACAAAATCACAAAAAGAAGATAGTTGGCAAAGGGCCAGAGGCTTTGTAGGGTTGACTTGCATCTTGGATATGCCTTAATAGTTACATCCTAGGCTCAGTGGTAGCTCCACGAATTTTTTTTCAGGGGTCATTAAAAAATTTAAATTGAAAAAAAAATTTATAAAAAGAGAACTTAAATATATCGAATTATCAACACACAAAAAATAAATAAATAAATAAACATGCACATGGAGTTTTACAATTTTCTTCTACGGGTTTTACAATCAATTGTCATTATCTATTGTCAATGTGGGTAGGTGTGACAAGTTTGTATAATGTTTTTATTTGTATGTAGTTGTCATTATCTATTTGTCATTGTTTTTTATAAAAATATTTTTAACTAAATGACAAAACTCAACCCATTGGCACTTTATTAGTTGTTGACCCACACAATCACACTTATCCATACATAAATAATACACTAAGTGTCTACTTGACCAATCAAATGCTTGAACAATCAATCAATCAATATCTCTTTTTTTTTTTTTTTCTTGAATGTAACTTTATAATAAAAAGTTATTATTACATAATAATGACAACAATACATACACACACATGTAACAAACACTCAGTATTTCCTAATTATTAAATTATAAAAAGTTATATTACATTTATACTATACACGCACACATTCACTCACCACAATTCACACAAGAATCATTATAACAATAAATAAATAAAAAAAAAAATAATTTGAAAAATAATGTACACAATCAATATCAAACACACTCACACATATATAATACAAATTTATGATAAAAAGAGAGATACTCACAACTCAAAACACTCGCTCTTTACTCTTAGAGGCAGAGAGACCGAGATAGAAAAATAGAGAAGAGAGATAAGATGAGATAAGATTCATGAGACTAAGTTCAAAGATCAGATCAGATCAAAGAGAGAGAGATCTATGATCTATGTTGTTTGGTTTGGGGATGGTCAAATCTGTGTTGTTGTTTGGTTTTGGGTTAGGCTAATATGCAATCAAGGTGTTCAAGGCATTCAGGGTGTTCAGGGCATGCAAGATTTAAGTCAGAGTGTGCAAAAGTATTTTAAGATTAAATTAAACTAGTAAAAAAAAAATTTTATATAGGTAATTTTTCTTACCAATACCTTGAACAACATGTAGAAATGCCCCTGCCCAATTAGCTACCACTGCTCCGCATATTTAATCAGATAGTAAAATAGCCAAAAGTCTTGTAGCTCAGCTAACATCTCTTGGTGTTTTAAATGAAAACATCCAATGTTCAAATCCCCTTCCCCCATCGTAACTATCGAATTATCAAAAAATTTATAATAAAAAAAATTGAATTTTCCTTTTAATTACCAAAATAATAATAATAATAATAATAATAATAATAATAATAATAATAATAATAATTTAACCAATTTCCCTTTTATTTACCAAAAATAATAATAATAATTTTTTTCAAATAAATAAATAAGAAAAGAGCATTACCTTTGTGAATAGTTGAATCCTTGTACGAAAAGGCTGCAAAAAATATAAACTTTCAAACATGCATTTTAACAAAAATAAAACCCTCCCAACATTTAAAAAATTAAAATAAAATTATTAAATATAAACCACATAGGACTCCAAGCAATATCATAATAATATGTTAACTATATAGCTACATACAACCATGATATCACCCATGAATTATTTCAGAAACAAGTAAAATTTTCTACAATAAATAGATATTAAAAACTTCCATAGCATAGCATTAACGAATATGTTTTGAGTCACCTCCAACAAAGATTATGCCATTCTAATTCTAACAATGATGGTATCACTATTCAATGACCAATGCCGCAATTACTATAATGCTGTTTGCAATATCAAATAGCAAAATTATGCAAGACAGCCTAGACTTCATCACCTAAGGGTTGTTTGGAATCACAGACCAAACACAAATGCAATTTGCACGAATAAATATCAATAATCAAGTCTCAATAGTCTGCCTACAAATTAAATCATCCAGAGCTTTTATAGAGCTTTTAGAAAAATAAGAGATAAAGACAAACATCCACGAAATGAATCCAAACTGAACTTAAATACTAATCCAAATGCTAAACTGATCCCTACTTAAGAATATGGAATTTAATCTCTATCATAACTCAAACTAAATAAATGAAAACTTAGAATATGAAGTAATACAATGAAAATCCAAAAGTAAATATTGAATTAATCTCTGGTTGTGCTCCTGCACGGTAAAACCTACAAACAGATTGATGTCCCATGATATAAAAGCACTGAAATGACCTAAAGTCCAAATACCAAAAGAAAATGATGTTTTGAAACTTTTAAGAAAAGTCTTTTGTATGATAGATCATTTAAAAGAAAAGGTTTGCGTTCTAACCACATTTGTTCAACTAAATTACAAAAGTTGAGGAAATTTGGCAATTTGCACCATCAAAACCACAACTTTGGCCCTAGAGCATAAAGTGCCTTAGAATTTCTACACAAAGTAACAAGAAACTACATGGATTTGAGGTATTTTTAAATCAATTAATATTCCACACATGTTTTTGAAAATGAAGCTCTAAGATCAATGAAAACAATGAAAATTGTGTGTATTTCAGGGTGATGTTTTCAATTTGAAAGTTCAAAATGTGTATAAAACACCCTTAAACGTTTAGACCCCAAATTATAAAATTACCAATTCAAGCTTATAATCAAACAATTAATGTGCGGAACATAAACATAAGTCAATCACAGAATTGATAACTAATCTATGCCAAATATAAACACATCCACAACAGTAAATATAAGGCAAAGATAAAGGGAAGAAATATGCAAACACACGGACAACACACGATATGTTATCGAAGAGGAAACCGAAGTTCTCGGCGTAAAATCTCTCCGCCGTCCTCCAAGCGGTCAAATAATCCACTAAAGAATGTCGTTGGGATACATGAACAGCGGTAGACCCTCCAAGCCTAATCTACCAAAGTACCTAACTCTCCAAGCTTCTTGCTCCAACAAGGTTATGCCAAACCTATTTCTTCTTTAACTTTCCGGATTCCGCTACTAGACCATATCATCAACCAATGTATATTGGTTCCTTCCAAACTGCTTTCATTAGCACCAAATGAACCTTCTCACAGACGTATGTATGATGAGATAAGGATTTGGCCAATGACCTCTCAAGGGTATGACAATAGAGAGGAAGAGAGTAGAGGAATTTGTAGAGTCTCTAAGGTAAAGATTAAGGATGAGACATTCTTATTTTTTTCTAGGGTTTCTCTCACAAAATTCTCTCTGGAAGCTCTCTCAAAATAGTGGGTATAATGGTCTATATATAGTGGTGTGTGTTTGGAATACGAAGAGTCAGTTTTTGCCAAACAGGACTGATTGGCGGCTTAACCTCGTAGCTTGTCCAAATCGCGAGTTCAAGTCGTGACATAACGGCCTGGCCAGCCTAGGACTTTTGTCCTGCAGTGCGACAGCTGGCGCGACCCTTCAGCTTCCCTGTGTGCTTCTTACGTGCCTGCATTTGGCAGCTTGCCAGTCGCGAGTCAGCCGCGAGTCCTAGCCGTGAACCCTTGCTTTCTTGCACATACTTGAGCTTTTCTTCACCTCTTCTCACACACTACCCTTACAATAATTCCACCTAAATACAGGGTTACTAAGTGCTAAATTACAAGCAAATTGGCACGGAATAAAGCCAACAAGATGGTTGATAAATTTCAACTTTACAACCTCCCCCTTCGGCTATTCCGTGACAAAATCCTAAAACAAACTCTAGACTTAACGTGTGAGTTGGGAATAGTTAGAAAACTCACTCACACCTAACTTTAGAATCTGTGGAGCTTTAGAACCATAAGAACAAGTAACTCCTAAAACATAACAACACAATAAGTTCATTGTATGCAGAAAACTTGTAAAGCAAATGGAACAAGCACAATGCGATCAAGTACAATGGAATAAAGCAATAAACCATGGCAAGACCAAAACATGCAATCATTATAACCAAGTGATCACAATGCTCATTTACACTTGGAATGAACATCCAGACATTCAAGATAACAAATACAAGGAAAATCACTTGAATAACCAACACTCAACCAATGCACAATACATGAAGTATGTGCATTTAAGAAAAATCCTACAAGGGCACAAGAGTAACAGTACTTAAAAATGAATGCATAGCATTAGGTTAGAAATACTGATTTAACAAAGCACAAAGGCTGCATATAGCATGGCACAAACCACAAAGGCCTACAAGTGCGCATAAAACAAACCCTTAAAGCTTACATAAGCAACATGGGTACAAAACAATATAAACCTTAAAACCTACAAAGGTAGCAGGTACAAACTATAAAGTACTTCCCTTATTATATCACTCCCCCTATCATAAATCATAGGAGCTGTGATGAATTTGGAACATATATACCTGTAACCTGAAACACTTGCACAAAACACATTAGACCCTCAAGGTAAAGCAAGTAATAAACAGACAAGTATAAAGTAACAAGTAAATAACGATCAAGTAAACATGATGTGAAACATGTGAGCAACTTGACCAAACAATATCTTTTCCCCCTTGGTATATGCATCTCCCCTATGGAATATCTCTCCCCCTACGAATGTGCACGAGAAATGGAATTTTTCCCCCTAAGAATGTGCACAAGAGTTATATAGAAATGACAAAAATCTTCGGTATACTACTCTAGAGTATACTCTCCCCCTTTTTGACAAGAATAGACAAAGGGGTCAAAGAGAAAAAAGGACAAGAGATGAAGGTATAAACAATGATAAAAATGCATAAGGGGTACGAGATGAATGGGAAAATGAAGCTCAAACCTAAGACAAAACAAAATGCTACAAAGCATAAGGTAAACATGACATGCTAGTATGAATAAGCAAGGTATAGACCAATGCATGACAAGGGTAGTAAAGGTGCGTGCAAGAGGTGGCAAAGTGCAATGCATGACCAATGCATGGAAAATGCACATGTGGGGCAAGGTGTGTTAAATACACAACCAATTAACCAAACATGTTCCTAATGAGAAAACATAAGAAACCCCAAAGTTTGATACTCATCGGAGTCCAAACAAGTGAGAAAATGCCTAAGAGACATTTTATCAAACACCTAGCATGCACACTATGAACAACAATGTGAAACAATGCATGAACATCATGAAATCCACCCTTAATACATGCTCTTTTTTCCACAAGGGGCCAACATCCAAAGAAAACCATCAAAAGAAACCAATCCCATGCAAAAAATTTGACAAAAATTAAGTTTTCCCAACTCCTATGATGAAAATCCCAACCAAAAGTACAAAACTCTCCAAAACATAATCTAAGGATCAAAAACAATGAAAAGAGTTTAGAATTACCTTAGAGATGATAATGGAACAAAAAATCATCAAATTGATTGGGTTTTGATGTAAAAATATTGTAAGAGGGGTTTAAAAGAGGATGGGAGAGGTTCAAAACAAATTTTCCACGAAAAAACTCTTTAAAAAGTTGATTCTAGGCATTTGGCGACTGGGCGAGTTACGAATGAGTCGCCAGCAAGCCTCGAAACCATTCTGCTTGAACTCATGACTGGGCAAGTCGCCAAAACAAGTCGCCAAAACTCGCAGCTTGGTTTGGCTGGTTGCAAGTCGCCAAATTAAGTAGCCAAAAATTCTGATACTTGTTTTTCAACCCAGAACACGTTTAAACACTGAAAAATAATGTAAGCACTAAGTATGAACACAAAGAGTGATAAAAATCACTTCCAAAAACATATAAAATGATCAAAAATCTTTTTGGATTGATCCATATAAAGATGAGCACACATACACATCAAATTTAAACAAGTACAATCGAACAAATGAATAAGGCATTCATTGAACATTAGGCATGTGTGTTGTGTGTGCGTATCAAGTGTGGAATAGTCCATAATCTAGAGTGAAACTTTAATGATAAATTCAATTAAGTCATACACAACTAGTGCTAGGATAAGTGGTCTATCTCAATTATAGAAATAAACATATATGACCTCCCACAAGACAATGATTACATATCTTTGAAACTTTTCATTTGACTTCTTTAAAATTCATAACATTTGATCATTTTGAATCAATACATCTCATTTTGAGATCGATACCTGAAATTTTTGATATTTCAATTTGATGAACAAGCCTTTAGCTTTTGGGCATCATACATTTTCATAAAAGTCGCTTTCCCTTTTTCCTAGTCAAATACTAGTATGTGCGACAGCTTTTGCAGCTCATTATCTCTTTTCATTTTGAGATTTACATTTGGTGAGCTCTTTAAGCAAAAACAACAAAATAAAGAGTGAGAAGATATATAGGTACAAGTCTATGCATGTTTCAAAACCAACAAGACTATTGACTAATCATTCATGATAAGCTTGAAGATCAATTTATAACAATCACACAAAAATGTCAAGATTTTTTCCACAAAGATATAAGTGCATAAAGAACAAGCTAAGTTCGTAAATGTATAAAGCCATTTGTACAAGGGTACAAGACAAAACTCACAAGTGATATGTGCTCAAACATATACGATCAAACTTTTTGAATTTTTCACTTTTTATGTGGTTTTGGATTTTTACTCACACAAAACAAAGATATAAAAGTAAGATCAAAACAAAAATAATGCATATGAATAAATGCAAGATGCACAAAATGCATGAAGATATAACATGCAATGCATGAAAGGTCCCACAAAAATCGAAAGAATTAGATCAAGGACCAAAAGAATAAAAGCTCAACCATAGGAACCCTTCCTCATCCAAACAGAATGATTGTTTGGAATGAGTGTCTCAAGAGAAGTGAGACGAGGTTTGGAAGAATGAGAACCGGAGATGCACATAGTTAAGAAGTTAAGAGCATTATACATTTTCTTTAACAACATGCTATTTTCACTTAAAACCGGTTTACCATTTTTAGCATAACTTCCAAGAAGCTCAAGTTTCTCTTTTCTTTTAATTCTTTTAAGAGTATGAAACTTAGAGCAATGAGGTCTTAGATGACCAAAAGCACCACAATGGTGACAAACAATGTATTTAGGTCTATTAGGCTTTTTAGGAATGGATCTAGTAACATGATTTTGTTCTCTCTTCAACTTATGACATTGAGGCCTTATATGACTAATCACACCACAATGGTGACAAGTTGGAACATACTTAGATCCATCCAAAGCCTTAGGTTGAGACCTAAACAGAGGCTTTGACTTAACAGCCTTTCTCTCCACCTTTTGATTTCTTTTATGTGGAGGAATGTATACCGATTTGTCCTTTGGGGTAGAACACACAATAGGCACAAAATCGGGTACCATAACATGATTGCAGCAAATATTTTCATCATTTTTATCAATAGGTTCAGCAATCAAACACTTGGCATGCATCTTAAGAGATTCATTTTCACATTTAAGATCTTCAACAAGTTTGTTAGACAAAACAAGTTTAGCATCCGAGTCTATATTCAAACATTCAAAATCTTTCAGCTTTTCAAGAGAATTTTCAGTAAGATTCTTATATATCTCAACCAATTTATTGGATTCATTGAGCTTAGCAATCAAATCATCATTTTCATAAAATAACTTGTTCAAATTCTTATTAAACTTCTTAGCCTTTTTCTTTAAGAGTTTGATGTTAGGAATATCAATAACATCCAAAGATTCATGTAACATAGCATCACAATCATGAGGATTCATACTCATAGAGGCATTTTCACAAACACGTGGCATGTTACAATCAACACCAACTAAATCATATAAAGATGCATACAATGCAACATCCATGGTAAATAACACAAGGGGTCAAGGATCACACTTAGGTATTTAAATCACAACAAGTGTACCCGCTCTGATACCAATTGAAAGTTCAAAATGTGTATAAAATACCCTTGAATGTTTAGACCCCAAATTATAAAATTACCAATTCAAGCTTATAATCAAACAATTAATGTGTGGAACATGAATATAAGCCAATCACAGAATTGATAACTAATCTATGCCAAATATAAACACATCCACAGCAGTAAATATAAGGCAAAGATAAAGAGAAGGAAAATGCAAACACACGGACAACACACGATGTGTTATCGAAGAGGAAACCGAAGTTCTCAGCATAAAACCTCTCCGCCGCTCTCCAAGCGGCCAAATAATCCACTAAAAAATGTAGTTGAGATACATGAATAGTAGAAGACCCTCCAAGCCTAATCTACCCAAGTACCTAAGCCCTCCAAGCTTCTTGCTCCAACGAGGTTACGTCGAACCTATTTCTTCTTTAGCTTCCCAGATTCCGCTACTAGACCATAGCATCAACCAATGTATATTGGTTCCTTCCAAACTGCTTCCCTTAGCACCAAATGAACATTCTCACAGACGTAGGTATGGTGAGATAAGGATTTGTTCAATGACCTCTCAAGAGTATGACAATGGAGAGGAAGAGAGTAGAGGAATTTGTAGAGTCTCTAAGGTAAAGATTGGAGATGAGGCAATCTTATTTTTCTCTAGGGTTTCTCTCATAAAATTCTCTCTGGAAGCTCTCTCAAAATAGTGGGTATAAGGGTCTATATATAGTAGTGTGTGTTTGGAATATGAAGAGTCAGTTTTTGCCAAACAGGGCTGATTGGCGGCTTGACTTTGCGGCTTGTCCAAGTCGCGATGTAACGGCTTGGCCAGCCTGGGACTTTTGTCCTGTAGTGCAACAGCTGGCGTGACCCTTCAGCTTCTTTGTGTGCTTCTCACGTGCCTGCATTTGGCGACTTGCTAGTCGCAAGTCAGCCGCAAGTCCTAGCTACGAACCCCTGCTTTCTTGCACATACTTGAGCTTTTCTTCACCTCTTCTCACACACTACCCTTACAATAATCCCACCTAAATATAGGGTTACTAAGTACTAAATTACAAGCAAATTGACACGGAATAAAGCCAACAAGATGGTTGATAAATTTCAACCTTACACAATTATACCAAAAGATTAAGTCAAGTTTTTGGCACTGAAGAGAATCATCACATCATCTTCTACATCTTTCTTTAAACCAAAGGTATGAAAGCATAAGATGACATGTGGCACAAAAGGACCCAATATGCCTACACCTTTCAAGTTTACTCACAACATTAGGACAGTCAGAACAAATTCAATTACACTACATTTCGATTGTATTTATAAGGGTAACGCTCATTAAATTTATTTTAATTGTTCTAAATTTGCCAAATTTTGAGCTAATTTCTTGCGTATTCCACATTCCAATGTAGATCTTCAATACACGAATTTAGACGCTAAAATTTACAACTTAATTAAATGAATAAGGTTTTGATATAGGTTTGCCAACACTCAAAATGAATTGACCCTAGGAGACTCACACTAATTGGGGGAGAATAGATAAAAAAAAAATAAAAAATTAGACTTTTTAAGGCTTTTACTATCAAATTCAACTAGGGTTACTAGTGCATCAATAAGTACATGTATAATGCCTTCGAACTAGGATAGGAAACCAATCTTGATGTCCTCACATATTCTTGAACTTGAGTCATAATGTCACGCCCCAAACTCGATACCCGGATTTGTGATCATGACTGGCATGTTAATATCAAGCCTAAACCTGGTATTAACAAGAACCAACTAAAACTTTTAACAAAAACTTCCATCTTTCTTTTCATTCTTGTTTCTTTTCTTCTTTATATAATTTTTTACTTGATATTCAGAGCATCGACATTCTACCCAAAGAATAACATAATCCACCTATCACTAAATTTCCACATTTTCACATAATACATCTCTTAATATTTTAAGGTACACAACTTTCATTAGATCCTAAAATACACAATACAAGACTAAACATCATATACAAATTTGGGATCTATACATTTAAAACTAAAACTAGCTCCTTCCAAAACTCGACTAAGGGTCCCTCTACTCCAAAATAAAACCTATTGACTGAAAGAGTGCAAGGGGTGAGCTACACAACTTAGTAAAGGTAAGATACATGATAATTTAGTAAGGATACATGTAAATCAAATCATTTCATTCTATGAATATTCATATAGGAGAACATCTTTTCATGCATAATATTTTACACTATTCATAATAATAATTTATCCGCTCTTCATAGGAATATAATTTAAAAAAAAAAATTACGCATGACAAAAGCTCTTTTTGATTAGAGGATGGAAAATGTTAGAAATAAAAAAAAAAAAAAATTCACTGTATTATATTTGGTTGAAAAGAATGAAAAATGGAACGACAGAAAATAAATATAAATTTCTTTAATTGATTTAAAGGAAAATAAATAGAAATTCTCTTACATACACGACACAATAACATAAATATACCTGTGTCCTACGTACGTGACAAATTGATGTGTCACGACCGACCGTAAGGTGGTGCAAAAACACAGAAGAAGTCATTTACGAATTTGGCAATCATTTATGATTTGTTGGTCAAGGCATAATTAAGGAACTGTGCATGGAGTCCAACTCAGTTGTTTACGTGTTTGTTGTGCATGCAAGTTCTTGATACTTGCAGATACTCGAAATTCAAACCCTCCCTTCCAATTATAGATTAAAAAAAAGAAAAAAAAATGCTCCTCAATATAGAAGCATGTGCCAACAATCATCCAGAAGATAAAACATAAAAAAGAAAAAAGAGGAAGCAACAACCATCCCCATTTGGCCTATAAAATCCTATAGCCACACAAAAATAATTGTAGCCATTTTAATCTTAACTTTTCTCATCTTTTGCAAGCAGTCTCTAAAAGAAATAAAGGTGGTAAGTTCAAAGTGTTGCTTCACAGTAAAGCCAGCAGAGCCAACATGGAATGGCCCCCAACCCTTATCAGAATTGGATCAACTCAGCGTAACTCATGTCTCCACAATCTATTTCTACCGCGCGTTTAACACAAAACTGGCTTTCACCACCAGACACCATTACCAATACTCTTAAAGAGTCTCTAAGCAAAGCATTGGTGCCTTTCTCTTCAGAGTTTAAATCCCTCCTCTTCCAATTATAGAATTAAAAATATATAATTTAATAAAATAAAATATTAAAAAAAAAAGAAAAAAAAAAAGAAGAAGAAGAAGAAGAAGGAAACAACCATCCCCATTTGGCACATAAAAACCTATATATGGCCGTGCAATAAAAAATGTAACCATTATTCTTAACTTTTCTCATATTTTGCAAGCAATCCCTAAAAGTAAATTGATGGTAAGCTTAAAGGTTTGCTACACAGTAAAGCCAGTAGAGCCAACATGGAGTACGTGCTTCAACCCTATTAGAATTGGATCAAGTTGTCATCTAGAAAGCACGGACACAAATACGATATTGGTACATGTATGGATACGACATGACGATAAGAGAATTTCTGAAAAATTAGAATACAAGGAAATTTTTGAAAAATTAGAATTTGATTAGGGTAGGATTTGTATCTTAATTAATTATTAAATTTATATATATATATATATATGGTTAAGCATTTATTTTTCATATAATATTAAACATATATCAATTTAATAAAAATAATGAATAATTTATTTAATTAAAGTCTAAGAGTCTTTAATATATATGTGTGTATATATATATAGAGAGAGAGAGAGAGAGAGAGAGAGAGAGAGAGAAATCTAAAATATTACCTCCTTCAATAATCTAAGCCCATGTCCTAATAATATTTAAGCCCATGTACCAAGTATATTAAAGCCCATTATGTGAGTGACATTCTGATATGTGAATTGAAAAAAAAAAAAAAATTTTGAGTAAGAGAGGGGAAGTGTAAAAAAAATGAAGAGATGTGTGGGTGAGAGAAGAAAGGAAGTGGTTAATAGCTGGCCACTTAAAGTCAAATTGAAAGAGAAGAGGCAAACAACCACACAACTCTAAAATAAAGGATAAATTAACCACACAACTCTCAAAAAAAGGGATAGGTTTTGAAAACAAAAAATGAGAGAGAAAGTTAAGAAAGATGAAGAGACACACAATCACACATCGTGAGAGAAACTAAACAAGCATGAGGAAGACAGTAGATGATGAATGGAGATGCAAGGTTATTGATTTTTTTCCCTTCTTTTTTTTTTCTTTCTTTTTTCTGCATAGGCGTGTCCGATTAAAAAAAAAAAGAAAAAGAAAAAAAAGGCTGGAACACGCGTGTAGCCATGCCCCATGCGATCCCGTGTCCGGTACAGGCATAACAGGAAAAATGTTGTGTACGTGCTTTCTAGGTTGTCACCATAACTCATGTTCCCACAATCTATATAACTCATGTTCCCACAATATATTTCTACTGTCCAACACAAAGAACATAGTTGTTGGTAAAAATCTTATACTTCATGCTAGTTGGCAAGAACATATATACTCTCTTCGTCTCACTTTTTTTTTACTCTATTTCATTTTGAGATATCTCAAAATATTGTTCTGTTTCTAAAAATAAAAGTTATTAATTTATTAATGTTCTTATTATACTCTTATTAATTTACTAATTCAATTTTTTGATAAATTTTTTTAATGATAGTTTTGAAAACTTATATATTTTTAAAAGGTAGACAAGATAATAAATGATGTTCTCTTCAAAAGTTTGACTTTTCAAACAGAACAAAAAAGGTGAAATGGAGGAAGTAATATTTAACTTACAAAATTTACATTACACTTCGTTACAAAATAATTATTAAATCGTCTCATGTATCGTGTGGGTCCGCAATTAATAATAACTAGCCGTAGACTCACGTGATGCGTGGAAATATAAATATTATTTAATGATGTGTAATATATAAAAAGTAACAATTACTTTAAGTATTGTCTATTAAAAAAAAAAAGATTTCTGCAATTTTTTTTAATCTTTTTATCTCTAGAAATATATCATTTTTTTTATTATATTTGATTAATTTTTTTTTAAGGTGAACCATATTTTTGTAACTTTTATTATAGTGTATTATATTTGCTTAATATACAACTAAACTTTATAAGTTTCAAATTTATTATTCAAATTTCTCATCTCTTAAGGAATAAGGATATTATCATAATAATCAAAACTCATTCCAAAATTGCAATGTTATCTTAATCAAAATTAAAATGAAACTAAAGAAATAAATAATAGGCTTTATAATAATTTATTACTCAAACAATTAGTAGGCATATTCAAATTCATGTTTCCAAAAAACCTAAGTATTAATCCAAACTAAAATTCAACCAAAGTTATAAAAGGGAAAGAGAAGACTCTTTGATGGGATATTTAAAAAAATATATATATACAGTACCAAAACTCACCAAAGGAAAGTAGAAACAATACCAACACCAAAAAAAAAAAAAAAACCATCAACCTTAATTAGAGTTATAAGAAAGAATAAAAATTCACCGAGAGAGAGAGAGAGAGAGAGAGAGTACTCACAGTTTTGTGTGGGAAAAATATGAATTGAATGAAAAAACGATATCAAATTTATACAAAATAAAATGGATAAACGAAGAGTCAAAATATAAAAATTAAAAATTAAAAAAAAAAATGGAAGGAAGTATAATGGTAAAGTAGTGGGGAGAAAATGAGTCAAAAAGGAAAAAAAAGGTTGGAAGACGTGTAATAGTAGGTGTATGAACTAATAGGAAGAAAAAGATTTTTTTTTTTTTGAAAATAGGGGGAAAAAAGTTTATATAGAGAAAAGAAAATATAAAAAATAAATTTATGACGTGGCTGCTAATGTGGCTTAACAGGAGCGGAGCAACATATTTTAGTTTTCCTCAAAAAAAATATATATATATATATTTTAGTGGTGGAGAGATTCGATCTCAAATCCCTTATTATTAGACGATAAAAACTTAATTGTTGAACTTCCT
>NW_027069585.1:1154193-1262102 GCF_002906115.3 Quercus suber | reverse complement strand
TAGAAATTTTTTTTTTTTTTTTGAAAATAGGGGGAAAAAAGTTTATAATAGAGAAAAGAAAATATAAAAAATAAATTATGACGTGGCTGCTAATGTGCTTAACAGGAGCGAGCAACATATTTTAGTTTTCCTCAAAAAAAAAATATATATAATATTTTAGTGGTGGAGAGATTCGATCTCAAATCCCTTATTATTAGACGATAAAAACTTAATTGTTGAACTTCCTGTAACCATGTAGTATGGTCAATTTTATTCCATTCTTCTAACCAACATTTCAAAACATAAACCTTATTATGAGTTGGGCAGTCGCAAAAAATTGCAAACAATGGCATTACAGACTTTCACATGAGAATTCTCCTCCCACACGTGATCTTGTACATTAGAGCTTTGCGAGGTAGCTGATGTCAAATGGATAAGCATCAGTTGGGGACTGTGCTCTGTATGCCCTTCCCACATAGAACTCATATGCGGCTTCAGTTGGATGGACTGCATCCCAAAACATATATTGGCTCCTGTTATGACATACATATCCTGAAGGAGAGCATTGGAACTGTCCAAAACCCAACAATTCACAGCAAGAAGCATTCGTAACCATGGAACCTGTCACAAAATTTCATCTCAATCTCATAAGGAAAAGAAGAAAATCTATAGCATTGGCAAAGAGGTGCAAAGACTGTTACTAATTTAGGCAGTCTACCTTGAAATGTAGAACTTGTGTATTCCAAATCCATACTAGTAGTGTTTATGAAGATAAACTTAGCTTTCCATAGATTTTTGTTGAGGTCAGCCACCAGTGATATAAGCCTATCATTGAATAGTTGGACCACTTTGTTGAAGCTGTCCTCACATGAAGAGCTAACAATTCCACATAAAGAGAGTACAGCTGGAATACTACCTAGCTGACTCAATCCATAAAGGACTACCTTCCTTGCTCCATATCTGTACAAAGTCTAGAGTCAACATAAAAGTCCCATTTAGTTTTCTTGTATCAGTAAGAGACAAAATACCATCTTATTCACGATGGAACCAACTACAACAACAATAAATGTTGAAGAATTTGTGCTAACCATTACTTGTAGAGTGAGTTGCTGGATAAGAAGTTTAGCATATTGCTCTGGTGTATATTGTTGGCTAGTAGGGTAGAACATTGGCAAGAAGTAATTACTCAGGTAGTCATTACTGCCAATTGTAATGGAGTACATGCACTTGCTTAGATATATTGTTGCTCTGTGATTACCTCCCAACATTTCAATGATGCGTGAGACTGTATATTGGTGATTTTGCAATTGTCTATCTAAGCTTATCCGATTACCCTGCAATTCTAAACTATATTATTTTAAGAAATGGTTCAGATTAAATATGTTATGAATCTAGAGATGCACAGCTTGCTGTAAATCTATAAAATGTTAAACAATGTGGCAATCTATACACTGTTAAATCTAAAAGGTAAAATCTTAATCGTGATGAAATTGAGAGGATACTATTTCGCAATAAACATATCAGACTCAAAATGTGGGAGTCCTCAAAATTGGCATGCATCACACTGGAGATGACCTTTAAATTACCAGATGTTGTCCAGATTCATTGCGAATGCCCGCTGAACTGGATGCATAATTGACCCCTTGGAGTATTTCGAAGCCTTCAGGCGCAGTAGCAAAAGGTGGGATGTAATTCTCAAAACCCAGAAGTTCAGCTGTAACGAGAAATTATGGAAAACAATAATACTTGGTAACCACAGTAATAGAAGACTTACGAAATATAAATGCACCATGTCAACATATCAACTTACCACATCACAAGTACACAACCACAATGTAAAAAACACAGACAGACTTGTAAAGTATAAAGGTCTATTTTTTTTTTCCTTAGAAAAAAAAAATCAATAACAAATCAAAAAATGAATTGTAACAAGTCATACACTTGGGTCAATTACTAGTAATTCTTTCACAGTAGTAAATATGTAGTGACTTAACAAAAATATAAGCTAGCTTTTGGAGCCAAAATCAATTTTTTTTTGGTCATTAATTAAAGATTTGCTACGTTCGAAATCAAATACTTCAAAATGGATAATCGTTTGACCAAAAAATTATTAAAAAAAACTTATGTGAAAGTAACATGTATCAATTTATGTAGAAAAGAGTAAATTGCATACCAATGATATCACCAATATTGCGACCATTGGTAAACCTTCCGGTGGGTCCCTCAGGAAAATCAATCCCATATGGTTGATAATTGGCTTTTGCCATTGTCACAAGGTTATTATTGTTCCCATTATCAGACAACGAGTCCCCAAAAATGAAGAGACAAGGTACTTGCGGTCTCCCATTAACACAATGTTGCAAATTTGATATCAGCAAGAAAACAAGTAGCATCAACAACGTCTTCAGTTGACATGCCATTGACAATCAAAACAACTGAAAGAATTTAATTAGAAATGAGAAAATTAAAGAGAGGAGGAGAAATGGCAGTGAAATAAAAATGGAGTTGTTCAAAGATGTAAAATTGGAGAAACATTTATAGTCGGGAAACACAGAGATTTCTTGTAAAAATATTCATGGGAATTGTTAAAAATATTATGGGCCAAGTCACCAAGAGGTCCAAACTAGCTATTTTATTTTAAATGGCTGAATTCTCTTTGATATATTACATGCAAATAATGTTATGTTTTCAAAACCAATCAATTAAGTCTTTTTTTTTTTTTTGGGAAGATGATATTAAATAATATTACAACCAAAGTCGAAGACCTTTCTTGCGTATTTAACACTTCTATTACAAACAAAATTCATGCATACTGTATTGAAACCCATTAGCTCCCACACCTAATGTATGATGAGAGAAGAAATACCATAGAGCCTACTCAGTTTCGTATACCTCTATATACCTTGTGAACGATTGCATAAAAGTGAACAACTAACAATTTTTAGTGATAAATTATCAATTGCAAAGTTTAAACTGTCCTGATAAAGCAAGATCCAACATTTATATTTTTTTAAAATGGGAGATAAGGTGGAGACAAAGTTTGAACCTAAGACCTCCAGCACTGATATCATGATAAATTACCGACTATCTTGGGTCCAAAAATGTGGAATTTTTTAAAATAGGAGATAAAGTAAAGACAAAGTTTGAAGCTAAAACCCCATATACCAATGCCGTCTTTATGCTATTTTCTTTATGGCTTGCCTAGCTAGCAAATGAAGCTGAACCTTTGCAGTTACTATCAATTTGTAACCAGCGCCTATATTGAAAATCAATGATGAATCTGTACTAAATTTTTATTCTAAAAAGGATATTTTACAAAAAATTTATCAAATAACTAAAATATTACTTTTGAACGAGGGATTTAAAATTTGGTTTTTTCAAAACAATCGTTGATAGGAAACATAATTTGGTTATTTGAAATCATTTAATTAATCGATCATTTGATAGAGAATTGCTCCATTCAAGTAAGAAAACGAAGGTAGTTTTTTTACTTATTTATTTACACTGACTTAACATAATTTTTGTCCTTATGATATAAAGAACTTTGTCAATATTTTTAAAATTAAAAAAAAAAAAACAATCCTATGAATATATAAAATAACTGAATAAAAATTGAAGGCATAGTTAGTTTTTCGGAAAAAAAAAAATTGTCAATAAATTTTTTTTATTGAAGCACGTATTTGCGTTAATCATAAGTTCTACCAATGAGAATTTGAATTAGTTTCAAATGAATGAGTGTGTGTGCACTGTGGACACTTCACATGACAGCCCAAAGGATCTAATTCTAAAAGAGTTTCGGTTTTATTTATATATCTGTTTAGATAGAATTTATTTTGCTGAAACTGAAAATTAAAAACTGAAAACACTGTAGTAAAATAACTTTTAAATGTGTGAATAGTGCCGTAGGACCCATTTTTAATAAAAAAAGTTGCTAAAAAGTGAAGTTTGTGGGATCCATGAATAGTGCACGGGTGCACTATTCATTGTTGAAAAGTCAAAACATGCTGGGAAAAAAAAATAAAAAAAAAAGAAGGAAAGAAACGCAAATGCGGATCTAAACAGATACTAAGAATCCTAATTTCTTATGAAATTTAAGAATCTTCATTTTTTTCAATATTTTTAATAAAGAGAAAGAAAGAAAAAGTTCTGAAGTTGAGCAACCCATAGGAAATGTTGTTAATGGAAATTAAGACAAAATTCTAAAGTTGAGAAAAAAAAAATTATGACTTGAAATAGCCACTAAAACATGGAACAACAAAATTAACTAATACTTTCAAGAAATGGGTTTTTAAAGGACAAAATTTAGTTACAAATTTAATTGTAGCCTAAGACTACAACTCTCACTAAAAAAATTAATATGACTATATATTTTGAAAATCTAACTGTTAAATTGCATCTTTTTTATGTTCTTAAACACATGTTAAATTTCATACCAATTTGATGTTATTTACTATTTGATTTACAAATTTATTTTTTATGTATAATTTTAGACTAAAAAAACTCAAAATTTAAACATTTGATTGATGACATAGTTATTAATCTTTATTTTTTTTTTTTGAAATTTTGCAAGTATGGAAGATATAAGAAAAAAAAGTAATCCAAAGATTGATTTGCCAAAGTCCATAGCCAATAAAAAATATTGAGTGAAGTTGTAATCTTAGTCTACAAGATTATAATTAAGATTGTTGCCAAATTTTGTCATTTTCTAAATACCCCCACGAATACACACTTTATTGTAAGGTTTATATAAGGAGAGATGAAAAGACAATTCAGAACCATTCGTTGATTTTATGCTGAATTAATCCTATGAACAAAAATTGATTATGAACTTAAATTTATTTTTGGTTAATTAACCATAGTAAACAAATCACTAATAATAAATTAAGTATAGTAAAGTAATTAAACAACACATTCAATTGAGTTTTTGAAGTCATGCAATTTAATATGGGAGAAGTTCATGTTGCATTGTATAGTATCCATGCTAGCCAAGGGAGTCGATTCCGTACCATACTGGTCAGTACGGTCGGTATATACTGTACTGGCAAGTAAACCAGTACATATAACCCCCCCTGTTTTGTACTAGAAAAAATATCGGGCGTACCGGCCATGTACCGGCTATACTGGTCAATTAAATTCAGAACCATTCGTTGATTTTATGCTGAATTAATCCTATGAACAAAAATTGATTATGAACTTAAATTTATTTTTGGTTAATTAACCATAGTAAACAAATCACTAATAATAAATTAAGTATAGTAAAGTAATTAAACAACACATTCAATTGAGTTTTTGAAGTCATGCAATTTAATATGGGAGAAGTTCATGTTGCATTGTATAGTATCCATGCTAGCCAAGGGAGTCGATTCCGTACCATACTGGTCAGTACGGTCGGTATATACTGTACTGGCAAGTAAACCAGTACATATAACCCCCCCTGTTTTGTACTAGAAAAAATATCGGGCGTACCGGCCATGTACCGGCTATACTGGTCAATTTCAGGCAATACCGACTGGTACCGGGCGTACCGGCCGGTATAGAAAAAAGTTTTTTTTTTTTTTTTTAAGTTTTGTAATTTTTGAATTTTTGTTAGGACAGAATGATAATTTATTTGCATTAATTTATTAGTATTATTTGTTTTCTTAGTATGCAATGGTAACTTTTAAGTTTTCTATTTTTTATATTGTGTTTTTTTTTTCTTTTAATTGATACTAAAGTTTAAAACCATGAATAATTAGTTCTGAATTGAGAAAATATTTTATGGTAAACTTTTATATTTATTATAATATATATACACACACACATACATACATACATACATACATACATATATATATATATATATATATATATATTTATTTATTTATTTATTTATATAAAAAATAATGGTAAACCCGAAACGGTATACCAATATTGACCGGTATCCTAAATATATCGTACCGCTAGCCAAACCGGTACAACTTCTGGTACGGTATTGACTCCCTTGATGCTAGCATTCCTCCATTCAATGCCAAAGAGTGAAGGAAGAGAAATAACAAAGTAAACATTTATCTTCCTCCTTCCCTCTCCATTCTCTTCCTTTGTATGTTTTGTGAGTGGGAGTATGAGTGTAAGTATGACTGTGAACTCACCAACTTCAAAGAGTTTCTTGTCTTCCGGGAATTAATTTGGATTCACTTCTAGTTAACTTGTTTGCTTTTGGATTTCATTTCAATTATACAATTATTCAACTTCATCAATATTTTAGGGCACAATTTTTCATACATTTTTAGAGCATAAACATTAGGGAAATACATATATACATACATATATATATATATATATTTATTTATTTATATATATAAATATAAAAAATAGCAGTAAACCTGAAATGGTATACTAGTATTGACCGGTATCCTAAATATATCGTACCGCTAGCCAAACCGGTACAACCTCCGGTACGGTATTGACTCCCTTGATGCTAGCATTCCTCCATTCAGTGCCAAAGAGTGAAGGAAGAGAAATAACAAAGTAAACATTTATCTTCCTCTTTCCCTCTCCATTCTCTTCCTTTGTATGTTTTGTGAGTGTGAGTATGAGTGTAAGTATGATTGTGAACTCACCAACTTCAAAGAGTTTCTTGTCTTCCGGGAATTAATTTGGATTCACTTCTAGTTAACTTGTTTGCTTTTGGATTTCATTTCAATTATACAATTATTCAACTTCATCAATATTTTAGGGCACAATTTTTCATACATTTTTAGAGCATAAACATTAGGGAAATGTTATATCCATAATATTTTTATAAATATTTTTACAATAGATTCTAAGTGGTAGGTTGTTATTAATTGTTATTGGGGAGCAAAAAAGTAATTTTAATGCTGGATTCAAATTAAAACTAAAAACAACTTACCACTAATAATTTGTTATAAAAGTATTGTGAAAATGTGATGGGCGAATCACTTCTCTAAACATTATTATAAACATCATGTTTGGGGAAATCACAAAAGAAATTCAAGCAACAATGTTGTAGACTTTCATATGGGAATTCTCTTTCCACATCATCTAGTTCATTAGAGCTGGGCGAGTGGGCAAATCACTTCTCTAAACATTATTATAAACATCATGTTTGGGGAAATCACAAAAGAAATTCAAGCAACAATGTTGTAGACTTACATATGGGAATTCTCTTCCCACATCATCTAGTTCATTAGAGCTGGGCGAGACTTTCGATGTCAAATGGATAAGCATCAGTTGGGGACTCAACTCTGTATGCTCTTTCCCCATAGACCACATATGCGGCTTCAGTTGGATGGACTGCATCCCAAAATGAATATTCGCTCCTGTTACTACATTCTTTTCCGAAAGGTACGCATTGAGTCTGTGGTTGTGGATATCTCAACACTTCACAGCAAGGAACATCTGTAACTGTAAAACATGATACAGAATTTGTTAGAGCAGTGGTTAAATGATTAAATAAAACATTTTGCAATAGCTTAAACTTTTGGGATAGTTGGTAATTTATTATGGCATCTGATCAAGTAGTCCTGATTTCAGATCATATCTCTATTTTATCCCCTATTTAAGAAGTTAAAAATCTAATGTATTGAATGATTAAAATCTTAATTTCTTAACAACTTAAGCTTTTGGAACAATCAATAATATAAAATAAGTAAATAAAAGAGGTAAAAGAGTACTAAGATTAGAGCAGGTAATGTTACCTTCAGCTGAAGAACTGTTAAGCGAGATTTGAGTAGTGTTTATGAAGATGAATGTAGCATTGGGTAGATTTGTATTGAAGTCATCCACTAGTGATACAAGCCTATCATTGAAAAGTGCAACCGCATTGTCGATGTTTTCCACACATGAAGAGCCATTAGTACTGCACGTAGCGAGTTCAACAGGAGTATACCCTAATAGACCCAACCCAAATAGGGCTACCTTCCTTGCTCCAAGCTTATGCAAAGTCTAGCATCAACAAAAAAGGAAACAGCATGTTCTATATCAATTTTAAGAGATAAAACAACCATTTTTTTACTAAACTTCAAAAAGAAAAACATAGAATGGAAAAGAAGCAGTGCTAACCAATAATTGTTGATAGAGTTGTTGAGCGAGAACGGCAGCATATTGCTCTTCGTTATATATGCTGCTTGTATTATAGTACTGGGGCAAGAAGTAATTATTTAGGTAGTCATTACTACCAATTGCAACGGAGTATATACATTTGTTTAGATAAGCTGTGGCCGATGATTCATTATTTCCAAGTAGCTTGATGATGTTTGAGACTGTAATTTGGTGATTTTGCAACTGCCTATCCATGCATATCCGATCACCCTGCAATATGAATACATGATGTACCAAATTATTTTAACTTGATGGTGCCTTTTCATTCTTCAGTTTGAAATTTCAGAGGAATCAAATTAATTGTAGTTGATTTTTTTTTTTTTTAAATAATTCGATAGTTAAAACAATGGAGGTAGAAGGATTTAAACACTTGACATTTCCAATGGAAACATTAAAATGTATCAGTTAAGTTACAAAACTCTTTATTATAGTTATAGGGGTTTTTTAAAAAAATAACTACAAAACCCAAACAATATTATTAGTTAGACAACGTTTCAAACATATTGCATTTCTAACAATTCGACTTCAGAGGAGTCGATTTTACTGTTCATATCGCCTATTTTTTTTAGAGAAATCGAGTTTTTTGTAGTTATTTGAAAACGACTTCACTGAAGTCGATTTCACTGTTTACAAATTCAAAAAACCGGACCTTCAAATCTTCAAAGAATCGGACCTTCAAATCGTCGCGCCTCGCCGTCGACATCACAACCTTCAAATCCAAAACGGACTGGATTCGTCGCGCCTCGCCGTCGGTGTTGCTGGGTTCGTCGCGCCTGGGTTCGTCGGCGCCTGGGTTCGTCGTCGCGCCTGGGTTCGTCGGCAGTTCATTTGCTTCTTCTGTGTTGACAACTGAAGCTGCTGCCTGGGTTTGTTGGGCGGTTTGAATACAAAGAAAACGACTCCAGTGGAGTCGTTTTGTTTGTATTGAAAACGACTCCAGTGGAGTCGTTTTCTTTGTATTGAAACCAACTCCACTGAAGTCGATTTTTATGTATAAAAAACGAGTATTATGTATAAAAAACGAGTATAAAGGACTCGATTTCTCTATCTACGTGGCCCAAAAAATAGGCGATATGAACAGTGAAATCAACTCTTCTAAAGTCGAATTGTTAGAAATACAATATGTTTGAAACGTTGCCTAACTAATAATATTGTTTGGGTTTTGTAATTATTTTTTTAAAAAACCCTAGTTATAGTATCGTGGTGTTTAGTTTAGTGAAAGTTCGAAAAGGGCAATACTGGATGAGTTAACTGTTAGGTTTTTAAAGTTTAGAACAATTGACAAATCATTATAGATCATAGAATTTATAAGTTATATTAAACAATGCTCAAGGTGTTGCAAGTTAAAATACAAGAATAAGGAAGAAGCAAGTTCAGGAATTTGAAATATGACAGCTTTGACCAATCAAGACTAAGCTTTGATCAATATCAAACTGCGAATCTACAAAATTTAATTAAAGCCCATCAGCCCATTGGCCTACTAGATGATTAGGGTTTCAAATCTACTTCACTAAGTATATAAAGAAAACCATAAGGCATGTTTTGAAGGAACTTTGGAGGTGCTTTTTTGAGATCTAAAAGGTTCTATGTCTTCTCATTTCAAAGTCACTACTGAAAATCACTCTACATACAATCTAAACCTATAGATTTGAAGTTGCTACATACCAGTCATTAAAAGTACTGGATCTAAACCTTCAAAGGTGGTCTTGTAGTCATAGATTGCAAGTCTATGTCGGAGTCATAAAAGTATCTATGCCTTCTCTTTTCAAAATCACTATAGGAAATCATTCTACATTCAATTTGAACTAATAGATCTGAAGTTACTGCATACCAGTCATCAAAGGCACTAGATATAAACCTTCAAGGATGGTCTTGGAGTCATAGATTGGAAGTCTATGTTGGAAATCTAAAGCGTGAATTGGAGTTTCATGTTGGAGTAGATCCACATCAAAGAAATCTGAGCATTTCAGAGCGAGGTTTGATAATCATAGTTAAGTTCTCTACAAATCAAATATTCTTAACTGTAAACTTCTATTTGATAGTGAATTGTTCTTCTTGAGATTGGTCCCCCCATGTTTTTTTACCTTGAAACTAGTTTATTTTATTAGTCTTCCTGGGTCATCATATCTTGTGTTATTTAGATTTTCCGTTGCATGATATGATTGACTTATGTTTAGCCTAATATCTACATAATTGACTTAGTATAAATTTGGTTATAAAATTAGCTTAAACAATATGTTTTTAGGGGCCTAAAAACTAACATTAACCTTCCTCTATCATACAATTAATATCAAATTCATAGGTTGCAATGTAAGGCTCTCAATGTGGACTCCTCAATTTTTAGCATGCATAATTGGCACAGGTGGATAATCTTAACATTTTGCTTATTGAATGTGGATGATACTGACATAATCACATAGATACTAATAATGGGTCCGTTTGGATTGAACTTATTGTTGCTGAAACTGAAAACTGAAAACTGAAAACACTGTAGCAAAATAATTTTTAAATGTGTAAATAAAAAAAAAAAAAAAAAAAAAAAAAAGGGAGAAAACGCGGACGCAGCACTTAAACGTGCTATCCAAACGCCCTCAATGTTTAACATCTAATTACCTGTTCTTGTCCAGATTCTTCGCGAATACCGGCTGCACCAGATGCATAATTGACCCCTTTGAGTATTTCTTCACCTCTAGCAGTAGCAAAAGGTGGGATGTAACTTGCAAAACCCAGAAGTTCAGCTGCAAGGAGAAAGTGATGAAAAGCATGTTAAGAAGTAAAGTTTGCAAGGTTGTAAAAGGAGATAAACATGGGTCTGCCCAGCCGCATTAGGAGACATCTATGAGTAGTCACCTATAATGAGCGGAGAAAAAGCAGAGTCCCTCAGTGTTTATTATATACACTATTCACAATTAATCAGATCAATAATTATGAAATTTGTTACAAAAAGTCTAGGGATGCAAACTTTGTCATACACTTTAACATAACTTACACGTGTCAAGTTGTGATTCGATTATTTTTTACTAAGTACTAGTGACAGTAGCACATATAAATGATATAACCCAATCACAAATTAACAAACATGCAAATAGTGACAAAATGTATCTTTTTTTAAAAAAAAAATTTGTTGCCAAAAAAATTGACTTTAATAATTTTCAACATTAATTGTTCATTAAATATTACAAATTAAATGCTGACCAATAATGTCGACAAGATTGCGACCATTGGTGAATCTTCCAGTGGGTCCCCCAGGAAAATCAATTCCATACGGTTGATAATTGGCTTTGGCCATTGTCACAAGATCATTGTTGTTCCCATTATCAGAAATCGAGTCCCCGAAAATGAAGAAACAAGGTACCTGTGGTTGTGACGTTTCAGTAACACGATATTTTTGCAAGTTCGATAACAGCAAAAAACCAAGTAGCATCAACAATGTCTTCATTTCACATGTCATTGAAAACCAAAACGAATGAAGGAGTTAGATTAAGATAATGAGATGAAATCATGAAATGAAATAGTAGTAGTCCATAAAATTACAATAGGGGAACTATACATATAAACCCTTTTTTTTTTGTTTTTAGAGAGAGAGTTTTGAGTCTCTAAAAGGGAGTTTCACACACATATACACTTAAATTAAGTTAAACTAGAATTTTTATAATGTCTGCTTCTGATGACAAATCAGACCAAGATAACAATCAGGTTTTGATGTAAGCGAGGATTGAATTTCAAATCTCTTATTCAATTATCAGAGACTTTATTGGACCCCATATATAATAAAAAAAATTATTAACCTTTTTAACTATTTTACTTTATTACTAATAAATAAAAAGAAAAAATTACCCTTAACTTTTACATCAACGTAGTGGTAAGTACAACTAGATCTCAATGCATTTGTACGTTGGTAGATCTTGAAGTGGGCCCCTAAATTTTTGGGTTCAATTTTGATCTAATTGTGTACGACAAAATGGGCCCCGAAACTTCAATCCCTAATGGCTTGTTTGGGAGTTTTTAGAGGGAGGAGAGTAGAGGGGAGTAGAGGGGAGGGGAGTAGTGGGGAGGAGAGTAGAGGAAAATGAGTCCCCTCCACCTTGTTTGGATGTTTTTAAAATTAGTAAGGGGGAAGGGAGTAATTAGCCCTTCTCCTTGTGTAATTTTGTTAATATAATAAGGGTAAATTAGGTAATTTACTTGGTAAATAGTTTATGTACTCTACTCTCCTTCCAAATCTCTCCAATTTGGGGGAATTAAAAAGGGGGGGCTAGAGGGAGTTGAAACCCCTCCAAACCCCTCCAAACCCCTCCCTCTCCTTCCTTAAAAAACTTCCAAACAAGGTAATTAGATTACTCTCCCCCCCTCTACTCTACTCCCCCTCATTTTTTAAACATCCAAACAAGCCATAAGTTTTGTTGGTAGCACAACTTGTGAGTATGAGTAGCTTAAGAGAGAAAAATATTGATTTGGGTTGGTAAAGAGAGAACACGAGGTGGTTGTCTTGAATTGAAGACTTTTATTTTTTATTTTTTGTTATTGCTAATTGCTAATTGAATACTGTTTTTCGTTCTTTTTGTTTTGTTTTGAAAAAAAAAAAAAAAAAAAAATTTTTTTTTTTTTTTTTTTTCAAGCGGTTTTCAAAACCGCCACTATGGGAGAGCTACAACAGTGCTTTTAGAAATTACTCCTACAGGTTGACCTATTACAGTAGTTTACATGTTCTATGCATCACATGTGCCATATCAAATCTCCACTTCACTTGCCAAGTTAGAACAATGATGTTATCTTGTCATGAGTCACACATATCTTCATCATGCACCACATGTTTCATGCCATCATCCTCATTTCTCAACACACTCATGGCTCCTCATGCGTGACTAGTGATGCTTCTAAGGGCTTTTTGAGGGGGACCAGCTCATCTCCCTACTCGAGTTGGATCGATGAGCAATGATGAGGTGCAGCATGTGGAGGCACCTTGCATCCACATGGTGGGTAGAGATGGTTTTCATGATGGGTAGCAACAGGTGGTACTGATCGTACGTGGTGGTGCATGGCATTAGTGGCTTAGTTGTTGGTTCTTTGTGTGTGGGCTTGGTGGTTGTAGTGCAAGGCAAGGCTAGGCTGTTGTGATGATTGAATGCTGTGTGCAAGCATTGGGCTAGTGTGGGCTGGCTGAATGCATGGATAAGTGTTAGTGGGCTAATGGCAGTTACTTTGTGTACTGCATATAGGCATACTGTGTGGACTGTAGTGCTGATGGGAGACCTTGAGCATGGTCCAAACCTCTCTAAAACATGTGGCAACTAGTTATGTGGGCTGCTGGAGATGAGCAGAGGCCCCATGGTTTGTTGAGACATGGGCTGTTCATGTGCAGCATGTGCAGTGGCAGTTACTAAGCAGTTCCTGACTTTCCTGATGATTAGACTTGTTGTGTAGGGGTTGGAAACGTGGAGGGCAAGCCAAGACATCATCAGTTGAAGGTGTCCTAAGTTAGACCACAAATGACAAATTGTCTAAGCCTAGGCAGTAACTGCCATAGCAGTTAATTTTGTGTATTTAACCCTAAGGCTGTTGGGGGCGTCAACAACAGAGTGTATTTGGCCTTGGGAAATTCTGTGTAATTCTCTAGGCTTGTAAAAGGGTTTCCTTTGTACTTGAGATTAAGTAATAAGGTTGGGTTGGGTTCCCTGTAAATATTGTGTGTGCTGTGTGTTTAAACGTCCCTAGATAATCCGTTCTAAATGTTATTGCAATGTGTGTGTAGTGTTGGCTAAGACTAAGTCAGGGACTTAGGGCCATCACAGGCAGGAAAATTTGAGTGAAAAATTGACCTTGTGACACCTTGTTAGCAATGATGTCCGCATTTGTGCCATGTTAGAAGCTTTTGCCACGTCAACGCCTCATCACCTCTATCATAAGCACCATATATATATATTAGCATCCTTTGCAATGTTAGTACCTCATTAACAGCCTCTACTACAATAGCAACACTTGCTCTTGAACTGACTTGACCTAATCAAAACCTTAAATTGGGTCACTTGCTGAACCACTTAAACTAACCAGACCAAACCTTTAAACTAGGTCGTTGACCGTGCCATAGACTAAACTTTGATCAAAGTTGGCTTTTTCAAATTAGGCCTATCTTGATTCGTTTTTCATTTAGATTTAGATTTTGGGGTTCGATTTTCCCACATGAGACCCAAGTCACTCAAATTGGCCCATTTCTCATTATTATTTTGGTTCAATATACGCATAATTCATCAACTCACTCACGTATTCATTCCACAATGTGCTCTGATCATCATCAATTCAATTCTGTTTTTCATGATCACAATCAAGCCTATACCGTGAGTCTAAGAGGGAATGTTAAATATATGAGTTTATTTATGTGTGTGTATCGACCTGATAGGACCAATATATTCTAAACACCATGTAGGGTTAATCCTATCTCCTATATTCATATATATATATATATATATATCCTTCTTATGATTCATTGTAAAACAATTCATCATAATAAAAATGTAGTTGCTAAGCGCTTCCTCTGTAAATGTAGGCCATTAGGCTAAACTATGTAACCCTAGTGCTCATCTCTTTCTCTCTTACTTCCATTCTTCTTTACATCTACATCAATTTTACTATCTTTATTTTACAAGATTTCAACAAATACAATTCTATCTTATATACCTAGTCAAGGACTAATGATAGTAAGTATTATATAATTTCTTGTTTGATTGGCCAACTCTATCCTAAAATGCTCATGTGACATTTAAGTATGCGCATGTAGTTTTTTTTTTTTTTTTTTTTGAGAAAGAAATACGTGTTGTAATATTATTCAATAATTAGAAAAATCAAACAAAATAAAAGACAAAATATTCGGTGGAACAAACTCCAACTAGATTATTAATGGAAAATAAAGTCTTGCTTTCTAGGTTAAAACATGTGCAACTGCATTTCTTTTTTGGACTACATGAGAGAAAGAAATACTCTGAAAAGAGTTTACATAGGATATAATGTCTTTAATGAGATGCACTCCCTAGGAATTTTCCATGCCCTTGCTTCGTATAGACTGTATTGCAGAATCAAAGTCACCTTCATAAACTAAATTTGAAAAGCCTGATTTTGCAGTGAAGCTCACAGCTCTCCTAACAGCCAAAAGCTCCAGAATTTCCCCTGTTGGGGGCTTCACAATATTTTCGAAAATGGCAGCTAGAACCTTCTCTTCACTGTTTCAAATTACTACACTGTAAAGTTGTAATTTACAACTATGTGTTTTGTTGGCTTTGATTCCGTGCCAAATTTGATTGTAATTTTATTCAATCTTTTGTACCTTGTATTTATTGTGAGATTTAATTGTAAGGGGTGTGTGTTATAGAGAGAGAGTGTGTGAAGACTCAAGCAATTGAAGACAGAAGATTTCTCGCAGGTATCTCATTACTAAGCATCCTGCGAAGTGATGCATGTGCCCTGCACATGACTGGAATGTGAAGAGTTAGTACAGATGGAGACAACTGTGTTTTGCGATTAGCTCGCAAGTAAAACCTTCCCACGAGACACTCACAAAACATTCTGTTTTGCCAGGTTGTGCTATCTGATACACAATTTTTGTACCCATATTACTCACAAATGTTGAGGAGTGCTTCTGAGAGAAAACCCTAGCCATAAATCTTGAGAGTTAGTGATTGTTATACCCACATTTCTCTACACAATTGCTTGTGGATTTTCCTCAACTCCTACCTCTCCATTTCCATACCATTGAGAGGTTGATAGCCCAAACACTTATCACACCCTTTCAGAATGTCAAGTAAGGTTTTGGTGCTACTGAGAAGCTTTGGAAGAAGCTAAGGATGGCAGATGCAACATGGAGCTTGTTGCGGGATCCGAAGAGCTAGATAAAACACGGTTCTGAGAAACCTTGTTGGAGTAGGAGCTTGGAGGGCTTAGGTACATCGGTAGATTAGGCTTAGAGGGTCTCTTGCTAACCCATGTATCCCAACTAATTGTCTAGTGGATCGATTATCGCTTGGAGGGTGGCGGAGAGGGTTTTCGTTGAGTTCTTTGGTTTCCTCTTCGATAACACATCGACGTGTTATCTTGTGTTTGCATCTCTCTTCCTTACTCTTTTTCATTCCATTTTACTACTGTGTTGTTAAGTTTATGGATTAAAGTAGCTTGTTTGTTTATCCGCTCGTATTTACACTATTCCGCACTTAGTATTAAGTTAGTGTAAAATCAATCGAGCTGTAACTTTAATTTGGGGGGGTCTAAATAGCTTTTGTGTTTTCAACTCATTTTCTAGCTTTCATACACCAATTCCAGCCTTATCAGATTCCCTGAACATAGCACCATCATAGTTCATCTTCGTTAATCTCACAGCAGGAGGATGCCATTTCCTAGGAACAACCCATCAACTGTTTGAAGGAGTACATACCAGATTTTTAAAATCACAGATGTAATCTCGTGCCAAACTTGCAATATTTTTTAGCGGCAAAGAATTATGTTGGAGGTGAGATTTATTTCGCTGAAACCAAACTGACCACGCAGTTGCTGCAAACAGAGGAAGAAAAGTAGGTTTTCTTGGATTTTTTTGTAATAAATCCGAAAAGGAGCCTGAGTCCAGCCAGCTAAACTCAGAATCCCATACAACTTTCAGACATTCACATCCCCACAAAGCATGCAATACATCTTCTGAATCTTTAGAGTAGGGATGGCAGATCGATTCTTGGAGAATTTTACGCTTCATCTAGTTTTCTTTTGCTGGCAGCGAGTTTGTGCAGGTCTTCCAAAGAAAATGCTTTTCTAGAAAGTCTTCTGAGAGTCCAAAACTTGAGGTCTATTTGAATCAAGATCATGGAGTTCACAAAGTCACTTATATCATGACTTCACTGAGTAGTTTCCCAATTTTTATTTTGGCCAAACAAGAGTGTCGAGTTAGGGGGTAGAGCACAAATGCAACAACTTGATAAGTTGAGCTTTGGGTGGGTAGAAACATAACTCAATTAAGCTAATGTTCCACCAATGAGTGATAGCACTAATCAAAGAATCCACCGTTGTATCAAATGATAGATGTAGTGGAGGAGAAATAATTCTGCCTCCCTTAGATCTCGGCAGCCAAGCATCCTAATAATTTCTGACAAATTTACCATCCCCTATCCTCCAAGATGATCCTTTATCAATTAAGTCTCTAGACCAAAGAATACTCTTCCATGCAAAAGAGCTGAAAGAGGGATTTGCTTCAAAGATAGAACAATTTGGGAAATACTTTGCCTTGAAAACTCTATAGAATAAAGACTGTATCATGGATCAACTGCCAAACTTGCTTAGCTAGCATGGCATTATAGAATTTGTAAAGATCGGTAAAACCTAACCCACCCTCCATCTTTGGATGACATAAATCCTTCCATTTTGCCCAATGAATTTTTCTTATGTCTCCCTTTTGTCCCCACCAAAATTTATAGATGAGCATCTCAAATCTTGGCAAAGGCCAACTGGCAACCTGAAGCAACTCATAGCAAAGGTAGGGATGACTTGATCCACCACCTTCAATAAGACTTCTTTACCCTCTTAAGATAGTAATTTCTCCTTCCACCCTTGAAACTTACCCCAAACTCTTTCTTTTATGAAATTTAGGCTTACCTTTTTGTTTCTTCCAAACACCGCAGGTAAACCCAAGTATCTTTCATACTTTTTGATTTTTGGCACACCTAGCAGATTTTTTACTAATTCTTTTGCAATATTAGAGGTATTGTTACTGAAGAAAAAAAAAAGAGTAGTCTTGTCTGAATTTATTTTTTGTCTTGATGCCCGCTCATATATTCCCAAAATTTCCTAGATTTTTCCCACATCCTCCACTCTTGCCCAGTAAAAAAGGAGACTATCATTAGCAAAAAATAGGTGAGAAATTTTTGGACCATTTCAACAAAGAGAAAAGTCTTCAATATGTTTACCATCCATTGCATGTTCAATCAACCCATTTAAACCTTTTGAACATAAAAGAAAGAGGTAAGGAGAGAAAGGATCCCCTTGACGAATACCTCGAGTTGGAACAATATGGCCTTTTGGTTCGCCATTAACTAAAATAGAATAGGTAACTAATTTTATACACTCCAAAATCTAGCCCACCCAAGTAGGATGAAAACCCATTTTCTCCATGATCCGTTGAAGGAAAACCCATTCCAAATGGTCATATGCTTTACTCATGTCTAGTTTTAAAGCCTTATGCCTAACTTTCCCTCTATTTTTCAATTTCATATGGTGCAAAGTTTCAAAAGCCACCAAAATGTTATCGGAAATAGCTTTATCCGATTGGAAACCACTTTGAGATTTGGAAATAATCTGAGGTAAGACTTTTTTCAACCTATTTGCCAACACTTTTGAAACAAGTTTATATAAAATATTGTAAAGGGCAATGGGTCAGAATTCAATAACAAATTCAAGACTTTTCACTTTAGGAATAAGAGTGATAAAATTATGATCCAAATCTGCCAAAATAGTACTAGAATTTAGGCAAAATAGTATTGCTTTGACTACATCATCCCCTACCCAATAATGTTGGAAAAAAATTGGTGGCATTCCATCCAGACCCGAGGCTTTTCAAAGGGGCCATTTGCTTCAAAGCTATCTCCACTTCATCCTTGGAGAATTCTCTAGTTAAAAAACTGTTCATGTCAACCGTCACAACCTTCTTAGTAAAATAAACCACCTCCTCTATTTCACATGGGCTGGAAGAAGTAAACAATGGTTTATAGTAATCCACAATCATGATCGAAACATTTTCATCCCCAGAGACCAATCTGCCATGTGAATCCCGAAGTTCTAATATGTTGTTTCTCTAGTAACGTTGTGAAGCCCGGTTATGAAAATAACTAGAATTTTTATCACCTAAAACCATCCAGTGTACATGACTTCGCTTCTGCCACATTTTTTTCCTCCAACCTAAGCAAATCAACAACCTCAGATTTTAGCTGAAGGAAAAATTCCACACTCCCTCCTTTCACTGCTGCTTTCTCTGCTTCCTTCAAAGATTTTTTCTTCTCAGTTAACGTGCTAGCGACATTGCAAAAAAACTGTTTACTCCACCATTTCAATTGAGTTTGACATGCTTCCAAGTTTTGCATTACCTGTTGGGGATATTATACAAAATAATAATAGAAGAACAAGGTTAACACAAAAAACAAACAGAAAATAGATAACTTGGAGGCACAATATTGTTTTCCTTAGACAATATTTGCCCCCCACACTATTGTTGCTAAAGAGCTATTGCAAATTTATCCCTAGAATACAACCAAAATGTTGGGTTCTACAGATAACAATTCTGGAGAATGATCACAGGATTTCTTGTGTTTCTCTCTAATTTACTATTTTGTGGAGTTTGTTATTTTTCAAGTGAATATAAGCCTCTATTTATACTCATAGGGTTATATTTCGTCAAAAGGTACGTATGGAGAGTTAAAATGTTTCATAAAACCATTCACAAGGCTTGAAACCTTTTCAATCTTTCCGAATAGTCACTAGAAAAATTTTGCAGAAAATTTTGCTTTCGAGTTTCGATCAATCGAGAGGTTCTTTCAATCGATACAATGCTCTTTTCGATCAATCGAACATGAATCGAATAGCGATCGAACCAGGCAAAAGCTCCAGGATTTTTTCTTTACTATTTCGATCGATCAAGCCAAAGTTTTGATTGATCGAAAATGCTTAATTCAGAATTTTCACTTAGAAAATTTCAGAACCTGAATTTCACTTTATGAAACAATATTCTCTAAACTCAAACAACATTATTACAACCTATCCTTGTATATACCTATATATACAACATTACCCTTCTTATCAGTGGATCCAAGGAAACAACTTCCCAAGCATTTGCTACAATATCGTGGCATTTGTCATTCTCAAGCCACATTTGTTCAAAGCGCCATGGATGTTGGGGCTTTACACCAATCCCGTCAGGTTTGGAAAATTGTATAGCCTAGGAGAAGTTAGGAACCCTAAGCGTGCGTTTAGATACAGCTTATTTTGCTCAAAACTTAAAACAATAAAAAAAAAAATTTTTTTTCCTGTTTATTACTGTTTAGCACTGTTTATTGGCCTAAAATCACTGTTCATAGCCAATGAACAGTGCATAATGTGCTGGACTTATAAAAAAAAAAAAAAAAGCCCAAAACGCGAATGCAGCCGCACTACCCAAACAGACCTTAAGTATGCACATGTAGCTGATGTTTATTTACTATTAGTTTTACTAAAGAATTCCTTATATATACGGGTTGAGGCCAACCTACATTGAGCAAAAAACACCAACACAAGATTATACAATTCACAGCTACATAATTCAACCAAAGTAGGGCGGGCAAACTACTTTCATTTTTAGGCCCAATCGCTTAAGAGAAATTAACTTGTTAAATATACTAATGATATAGATAATGTACCCCATAAATAAAATTAAAAAAAAAAAAAGATATCTATAATTTACATAAAAAAATATATATCTACAATGTACTTTGTAGTTGTTAATTTGTTACAACAAATATATATATACCAACTCCCAAGTACTTTAGATTATACTTTTATCAAATATTTGCAGTTTTTTAAGCAATATCATGGTACAATTGAAAATGCTTTTAACTTTTAATCTCTATAATCCACTTGTTATGAAGAAGAAAAAAGTAAATGTAAATAAAATTACCTAGAAAGTGCATTTAATAGCTAATGAATTAATGTTGATAATCCAAAAACAATTGAGAAAAGGCAGAAAAAAGAAGATGCTAGAACCCAATGGAGGAAAAGGTGTACTCCCATGCACCCCAAACCACCTTAATTTGTCAATCGGTTTATAGCCCCATTGACATCTTACTGTTTTCTCTAGCCCTATGTCACAGGTTCGACTAATCTTTCCCCTTCCCTCCTGTGGACACACTGAAAAGAGAAAGCTTGTTGAAGGTTTTTCTTTTTGGTTTATCACACATTGAGTTCTTAGCAACATGACTCTTTGTGTGCATGTATTTTTAGGGCGACGTTTATGTGTGAGTCCTTATTTTTATTTTAGGAGTTACTACCAATCATTGGTTTTGTATTAGGTGTGATTGGTCACCTATTTGTCTAATTCATTTTAAGTTACTAATTAACTAAACCAATTTTAAGGGTTTATTAACTAAGGTAAACCAAAAGTCCCGAATCAAAGATTTTCGACTCTGAAGTTTAGTTATGTGTAGGGAAGGTGTTAGGCACCCCACACTACCTATCCAAAGGATAGTATCCCATTTTAATTTAATTCTAATGTTACATTTTTTATGAAGAAATTAGATACTTGGCATTTTTTTTTTTGAAATTTTTTTATACAAGCAATATACATATATATTCTGTGGACGCCTGAAAATTTCCCCTACGGGGCCATTGGTGGGATGTGGGGAATTTCTTTTCTAAGTTGGTCACACATTGGGTCCTTGACATTGTGACTCTTGTGCGCTTGTAATTCTAAGGTGGCGTGTGTGTATGTGAGTCCCTTTTCTTATTTTTATTTTAGGAGTCGGCACCAACCATTGGTTTTGTGTTAGATGTGCTTGGTCACCTAGGGGTCTAATTCATTTTAGGTTGCCTAATTAACTAAACCAAAATTTGAGGGTTCATTAATTGAGGCAAATCAAAAAGTACCTCATTTTAATTTATTTCAAAGAGTGAAGAAATAGAATACTTGGCATTTTGATTTTTGAAAAAAGGTTTTGCAAACAATATATATATATATATATATGCATGTGAGTAATTATTCACTATATATAGCATGTGAATATTAACTCCAATGAATATTTACAAACAAGACATGTGAGGTATATACATAAGTAGCATGTGGGAGAGCATACAAAAATAATCTACAAGAGCATGTGAATAGAATACTTAATAGGTAGGCAGCATGTGAATGTTAACTATTATACACAAAAAAAGGGAGTTGGAAGAATAGCACCTTGTTGTCATCCACAATTTTCTTATTTTTTTATCATACAAAAAAGATGACAAGTAAAATAAGTTAGTGCCAAAGAAATGAGAGGGACAATGTAAGCTTGATTGGTGTTCAAGGATTCAAGAAAATGAACCATGGACACAAATCTTTAATGACACTACTCTAAGGAAAAGTTTGAAATCATAATGTATGAGCAAATTTTACAATGTTCACTTATTATTATTATTTCTTAAAAAAGGAAGATTGAAAACGACACATTTTTATTGAAATGTAGAATTTTATTGAGAAATTTTAAGAAAACATTTTTCAACACATTATATATATATATATATATATATAGATATAGAATTCCTTTTGAACAAGCAAAGTTGCAAAGGCAAAATATATATATATATATATATATATATATATATATATTTTTAAGAAAGTTTTTGAAAAGTGCCATGATTTAAAAAAAAAAAAAAAATTGAAGAGAAGAATGTTATTTAAGTTGAAAAGATTTCTAAAAAGAGTTCACGGGTTTTTATTTCTTTAAAAAAAAAAAAGGTTTCGGGCTTTAAGAAAAATCCCATGATTTTTACATGCAAAGACAAGTTTCAAAAGACTTTACTTGTTCAAAAGATTTTTTTTTTTTTTTAATGAAAGAAATTCCAGCTTGGCAAAAACATTTTTGACAACATTTTTTTATTTATTTTGAACACAATTTTTTGGATTTGGTTTGGAAAATCAAACATTCTTTTTAAAAGCATTTTTCAATGTTGTAAAAACATTTCCTTAAAAAAAAATGATTTTCAAATTTTTAAGAAAAAGAAGAAAACACATTTTTTGAAGAAAAACCCAATGAGGTAATTTTTTTAAAATGAATTTTTTAAAACACATTAGAAATTCCAACGTGGTAAAAATATTTTTTTTTTTAACACAATTTTTTGGATTTGGTTTGGAAAATCAAAAATTCTTTTTTAAAGCATTTTTCAACGTGGTAAAAAAATTTCCTAAAAAAGGACATGATTTTCAGATTTTTTAAGAAAAAGAAGAAAACACATTTTTTGAAGAAAACCCCAATGTGGTAATTTTTTTTTTTTGAAAATGATTTTTTTAAAACACATTATTTTTAGGATTTTTCAAGAAAATGAGAAAACATTATGTTATGAAAGCTTTTTTTTTTTTTTTTTTAAAAAAAGACATTTTTTGAAAAATGAAAGTTTTTTTTTTTTGAAAGAAAACTTTAAAAAGAAAGACTATTTTTTTTGAAAGATTTTTATTTTAAAAGAACGTTTTTCATAGAAAAAGGGAGGAACAAAGAAACTATATTTTGAAAAGAATTTCCTAGAAAAGTGTGTAAAGAAATTGTTTTACCTAAGCAATTTTAATTTATGGCAACATTATTGATGAGAAAAGTAAAAAAGCAAAAGTAAAGTGCAGAAAAATAAATCGCAAAAGTAAGTAAAGTGCTGAAATTTAAATGACAAAAAAGTAAAGAGTAGAAAAATAAATGACATAAATGTAAAGAGATGAAATTTAAATGATATAAAAGTAAAGAGCTGAAATTTAAAGTGCAAAAATTTAAATGACATTAAAATAAAGTGTAGAAAATATTGTAAATGTTTATTAGAGGGAAAATTATGAGGTACTCTCGGAGTACAATAAATGTGTACTTCCTCATCTCATATGAATGGTGGATCCTACCATGAATTTAATTAGTAGGACCCATCATTCATATGAGAGGAGGGAGTACACATTTATGGAACTCCGAGAGTATACAATAATTTCCCTTATTGGAGAAGGATTTTTTATATCTCTCTTAAATAGATTTTAATCACTTTCAAGCCTTATGGGTGCTTCATCATAAAGAAATGGGAGTTCTAAACCATCAACCATTCTTATGAGACATAATCATATTGTGTTTTATTTGAGGTTTAAAAACCATTCAAGAGGGAGGAGATAGAAAATCTTGTTGTTTATTTAGGTTCTAGATATGGAATATATATATATATATATATATATAAGTGCAATTAAAATAAAGGGGAGGGGGATAGAGCAAGAAATTAAAGGGATAACATAAAAATAAAGGGGAAGGAATTACTTGAAAATAAAATGGATGACATAAATGGAATGAGATTTCTTCCCCCTAAGGGTACTTCCCATATAAAGGTCTAGGAGATTGTCCAATACCCATCTAAGGAAACAATCACAATATCACAAACAAGCAATAACAATATAGACATAAAGATAAAGAGATATTTACACAACAATATAGCAAGTAAAATAAAGAGACAATGTAAAGAAGAGAACTTCATATATATATATATATATATAGATAGATAGATAGATAGTGTTTACACGAGAATAAAAAAAAGATGAGATGGGTGTAGTTATTAAGAAACTACTCCATTCCTACAAGCTTACCCACAAAATTACAAGCAAAAATGGAAGACTTTTTTTTTTTTTTGTGTGGTGGGTTTCCTCTAGAGAGAGAGAGTGAGAGAGAGAGAGAGAGAGAGAGAGAGAGAGAGAGAGAGAGAGAGAGAGAGAGAGAGAGAGAGAAAGAGAAGAAACTTTTTCAGAATTTCTAAAAGGTTTTCTCAGAATTTTTCCACCCTTTTTCCATTTTCCCCTATTCTTCTCTCTATTTTCCCATAAAAAGTTCCTATGTTTGGTTCTTCTTTTTTACAAAAAAAATAAAAAAATAAAAAAATGAGGGGGTATAGAAGGGGTGATAGAAATGGGAGGCTAGCTGAAGTGTAACATGTTACACTTCAGCTAGCCTTCCATTTTTGCCACCTCATCGGGCTATTTTGTCTTTTTCTCATTTTCTGGTCCAATTACACTTTAGCGAGCCTCCCATTTTTGCCACCTCATCAGGCTATTTTGTCTTTTTCTCATTTTCTGGTCCAATCTTCATGCAGCTTTGTGGAAGCCTTTCCAAGCTCCGTTTTCTTCAACATTTATATTCGTGGAAAGCTCTAAATGTCTAGTTTCCAATGGTCTTGACCTTGTCGAATTCGGAGCTGCAGTTTTTGAGATATTGCACCCAAAAGGAAGGTGGCACAGTGCTAAAAAATTCTGTGACGTTTTTCCTTAAAAATTTTGTATCTTCCAATCCGGAACAGACATTGTTGAGCCCTTTTTATGAAAAGTAGCCAAGAACTTGTTCTTTAATATGGTTCAACTGGATTGCTCTAGTTCTTGCCCAATAGCCCAAAAGCTACCTGTTTTTCTAGGGGGGAAAAAGTGAAAATTTTATTAGGGTTTTTTTTGGCATTTTGGTGATATTTTATCCGTTTTAACTCCGATTTTGGCCCGTAAACTATCGTTTCAAAGGGAAAAATATCCCCTATGAGATGGTCCAAAATTCAACTCAATCTGATGGTTGGATAAAAAAGTCAACTTTTTTACCATACCTAGTTAGGGTTTTGGCCTCAAATGCTATAAAAGGGGTTTTTAAATGTTGTAACCCTTTGATCCACTATCCAATCATGTTATATTTATTTTTACCCTTTTAGACTTTGAATTTTGTATTTTTGCACATTGTTTTATTTTATTTTATTTTTTGGCATTTGTTTTGATGCGTGAATTGGGCTGGACAAAATACGGTATCAACATATTCATGTGATTATTTATTTCTAACGTAGCATGTGAATATTTATTTCAAGGATTTATTTACAAATAAAGCATGTGAAGAATATACATACATAGCATGTGAAAATCATCTTACCACGTTGCAAGAAATAATACACACACACGCGTGTATATATATATATACATACATATAAGAACATGTGAATAATTATATACTAGATATTTAGCGTGTGTATATCTATTACATTTTTATCATGGACATATTTATATGCTATATATTTAGCATGAATATCTATAACGTAAAAAGAAAAGAGGGAGGATAATAAAGATAGCACCTTGTTGTTATCCACCACATTTATCTCATTTATCATGCAAAAAACACAATAGAAAGAAACATTAGTGCCAAAAAAGGGAGAGAATCATGTTAGCTTGATTGGTGTCTACTGTTTGAAAGAGAATTTTGGGGAAAGATTGATTTTTAAAAAGTTTCATAGGTTTTCCTTTTAAAGAAAAGGGGTTTGGATTTAGAAATTCCATGATTTTTATTTTGATAATAAAAGTTTTAAGCAAAAGGAGTTTGTTTTGAAAATATTTTTTTGTAAAAACACCAATTTCGAAAAAAGAACTTTGAGGAAAAGGATGATAGTTTCATGAGTTTTTCTTTTAAAGAAAAATGGTTTGGATTTAAAAATCCCATGATTTTGATAATAAAAGAAAGTTTGTATTGAATACACTTTTGTGAAAAGACCAATTTTGAACAAAAAGAACTTAAGAAAAGAATTGATTTAAAGAAAATGTTTCCAAGGGTTTTATTTTTAAGGCAAAACGTTTGGATCCAAAAATCCCATGATTTTTATGATTCTTGAAGAAAAAATAGTGTAGAAAAATTATTTCTTTTTTTATCAAAAACTTTGTTTATTCAAAAGGGTTTTTTTAAAGGATTTTTTACATAGTAAAAGAAAATCAATTTTGGAAAGAAAGAAAAATATTCTTTTTTTTTAATAGTAAAATCTTTGAAAGATTTTTAGGATTTTAAAGAAAAAGAAGACCTCTTGAAAACTTTTTTTTTTTTTATAGAAAAAACACTTTTAGAGATTTGTTATTCCAAGCTTTTTATTTTATGGAAACGTTACACATGAGAAAGAATAGGGGTTTGACCTACCTCCAGTACTTTTTTAATTGAAATCTCCTTTTGTTTTAATGAGAAATTGCCACATCACCCACTAATTAAATAAAAGGAGGAGATTAAAACTAACTACCATTTGACATTGTATATTTAAAACAAAAGGAAATTTCTAGTTAAAAAAATACTGGAAGTAAGTAAAACCCAAAGAATAGAGAGAAACAAGAATAAATAAAAGTGCTAGAAATTAAAAAGGAAAAAAAATAAAGTGCTTTAAAACTAAAGGAATTTAAAGACAAGACATTAAAATAAGAGAAATGATATGTCTACAACATTTTTACAACAAATCTTAAGTGGCAGGTTGTTATTGGTTATTATTGTTGGGGTAAAAAAGTAATCTTAGTGTTAGTTTCAAATTTGAACCAATAACAACTAACCACCTGTGATTTGTTGTAAAATTGTTGTAAACGTAGCATTTCTCTTAAAATAAAGAACTTGGAATGTAAAGGAATTTAAAGACAAGACATTAAAATAAAGTGCTTGGAATTTAAAGAAATGGAAAGACAAGGTAATAAATATAAAGAGCTTGGAATTAAAAGGAATGTAAAGACAAGACAATAAATATAATGAGTTTGGAATTTAAAGAAATGTAAAGACAAGAAAATAAATTAGAAATTTTTTCCTAAATAAGTTCTAATCTTGCCACATCAAGCCTTATGGATTCTTTACCAATAGAAGAAATGGGAGGCAAGCCATCACCATTTTCTAGGCAACATACCTATATTGTGCTTCGAAACAAGGTTTAGAACCCATTTAAGAAAAACCCACCTATGATAAAGCTTTATTTTCTAACTAGAATGGTCACGCACTCGGCCTAAGCCATTGCACACCATCTAGTTGGAAATGTATAGATTTATCATAGATGTTGTGGTTACTCTCTCAAGTGAGAAGGTAACCAAAAGAAAACGGGGTAAAAAAATGTTTCTTAGGTTTTGAGAGAGAGAGAGAGAGAGAGAGAGAGAGAGAGAGAGAGAGAGAGATGAAGCAATATAGAGTACAATAAGTAAATAGAAGGAATGAACAATATATATAGATGAGCAAGTAAATAAATGCAACAAGATTAATAAGCAAGTAAATAAAGCAACAAGATAAAAAGAAACAACAAAATAAATAGATGAACAAGATAAAGGAACAACAAGATAAATAGAAATATGAACACATAAATAAGAACAACAAGATTGTTTTTCCTAAATGCCTAGACTTGATGAGTCCTTCCCCCTAGGGGTACTTCTCACATAGTGTCTAGGAAAAGGTATAAAACTCATCTAGTAAAAGCCCACAAGCATATAAATATTCAACAAGTAAATGAAACAATAGAGCATTATATAACAAATAAATAAGAACAACAAGATAAATAAAGGAACAAGTAAATAAGAACAATAAGATAGTTTTTCCTAGATGCCTAGAGTTGATGAGTCCTTCCCCTTAGGGGTGCTTCTCAAATAGTGTCTAAGAAAATGTATGAAACCCATCTAGGAAAAACCCACAAGCATATAAATATAAAACAAGTAAATGAAACAACAAATATAATAAAGCATTATATAACTAAGACAGCATCTGAAGAGTAATAAATAAATAGGTCAAGCAATATAAAGATAGAACAAGGAATTAAAGTGCAAGGATGTAAAGAGACAAATAATGAAAGAGGCATTTTTATAAATAGAATGTTATGGTGTTACAAGGAAAAGGAAAAAAGGAAATGGGCATTTTGAGAGAGGTTTCCTAAGGAAAAACGAGAGAGAGAGAGAGAGAGAGAGAGAGAGAGAGAGAGAATTCTAGCCTAGAGAAATATTTGTAGGTTTTTGTGTGTATGTATGTGTGTGCTTTTACAAAAAAAAGGGAGGGGGGATATATTGTAGTAGGGGAGAGACCATGTCGGGGTGCTAACGTAGTACCTCCAATATAGCCACATGGTGTCATGCGTCTATGTGGGGTGTGTTGCACAACACCCCACATGCTGTTTCATGATTTCTCCTCAAGTTGTCCTATTTTGTCATTTTTTCGGTTTTGGTCCAATTTTCATGTTGCTGTTTAGGGGCCTTTCTAAGCTCCGATTCCTTCAAATTTGATATCCCTGAAAATTTCTGGATATGTAGTTTCCATAGGTCCTAACCTTGCTCGATTTGGAGTTATGGTCCCCAAGATATCGCATCTGGAAGAGAGGTGACGCAATGTAAGAAATTTTGCAACACTTTTCTTGAAAAATTCATTTCTCTCAACTCGTGCCAAATATCATCAAGCCCTTTTTATAAGAGGAATTTGAGACAACATACTTCAATCTTGTTTAAATGGATTGCCCTAATTTCTACTCAGTTGGTATAGTTTTTACCCAAAAATGGCCCAAAACAACCATTTTTGGCTTGAAAATAGTGAAACATTTACTTATGGTTTTGGTATTTTATTGATATCTCATCCGTTTTAACTCCTATTTTGACTCGTAAACTGTTGTTTCGAAGGGAAAAATATGGCCTACAAGATGGTCCAAAATTTATCTTGATCGAGTGGCTGGATCAAAAAGTCAATTTTTTGACCGTCCTCGATTAGGGTATTTGGTCTTAATTCTTGTCAAAAGTGACTAGATTGGTTGCAACTTTTTGCTCTGCTGTCTGATCATGTTGCATTTATTCATTCCCCCTTTATGGCTTTAAAAATAATGACTTTCACCCTTTTTTGAACTTTAAGCATTATTTTGTCGTGTTAATCAGGGCTAGATAAAATACGGTATCGACACCTCCCAAATAAAAAAAAAAACCCTCAATTTACTAATCTTATAAAAAAAACAAAATTCAGTGAGCAAGTCATTATTATAATAAATCAATGTAAAATTTATTTCATATTTTTTTTCTCAACTTATTGAGATGGTAGATGAGAAAAATAATGATAGTGATGGACCTATATTCTTATCAATCACAACTTACCATTTTAACAAGTTATGAGAAAATGCATGAAATGAATTAAGAAAAGATTCTTTGAACTTTTAACCTTTATAATCCACTTGCTATTAAGAAAAAGAAAGTAAGTATATGTAAATAAAATTGCCCATAAAGTGTCATCATAGGTAATGAAGCTGCTGGAACCCAATGGGGTAAAAGGCGTACTCCCCATGCACCACAAAACACCTCAATTTGTCAATTGATTTATTTCCCAATTGACACCTATCTCCATTCTCTAGCCCCGTGTCACAAGTTCGACTAATCTTCCACCTTCCTTCCAAAAAAGGCAAAAAAAAAAAAAATGTTGATTTATTAATCTTCTATAAAATGACAAAAATATCCTTTACATACTAGTTGTGGCCGACTACTGAGCAAGTCACTATTATAATAAATCTGTGTACAATATTTATTTTGCAAATTATTCCACAACTTATTGAGATGGTAAATAAGAAAAATGATAATAATGATGGACCTATATTCCTATTAACCACAACTAACCTTATTAATATGTTAGGAAAAAATGCATGAAGTACATTATCCCTCGTCTATTCACCTAAAATTCAGGGCATAAAATTGAGAAGAGAACAAACACGCCTATATAGTCTATACCATACCATAAAGAAACAAGGAAACCAAAATCAAGCTCATATGTTTGTGGTTTTGTGAACACAAAATGCTAATCATTTTGGTTAGTCAGATTATCACCTCTAATTCTCACACAATTTCACAATTGCAAACACACTCATCAATTGTGCCAACTACTAAACTACCCCCTTAAATACGCAAATAAACAAGTGGGTTCTAGTTAGTTCAAGTAGTAAATTAGTGTCATGGTATGACGATAATAAACAATCTCATAGTTCTGAAATATTCTGTATTTATAAATAAATTAATAAATAAAAACACAAAACACATGTGTCAGTCAACAAAGTAGGTTGAGTTGGTCTCCTACATACACCAACGAGGCATAGCATATTATGGTTGCTAAGGGCATTCTCTGTGAATGTAGTTCATTAGGCTGAACTCTTTCTCTATCACTTCCATTCTTCTTTACATGTACATCAATTTTACTCTTCTTATTTTAAAATATATCAACAAATACAATTCTATTTTATATACTTACTCAAGACAAAGCAATCATTCTGCACACATCTTAACTTAGTATGCTAGGAATTTAGTTAGTTTTGTAGTTTGGATAGAGAAAAATCCTATTAGATTTGAGTTGGCTTTGGCTCAAGATGTAATGTGTTTATCATCATCTTAATAAATTTACAATCTTCTTATCAAAAAGAAAAAAATGATAGTAAGTATTATATAATTTCTTGTTTGATTGGTCAGTTGTGTCCTAAAATGCACGTGTGACATTTAAATATGACATATAGTTGATTTTATTCTATTAGTTTTACTAAAACATTCCTTATAGAGGTTGAGGCCAACCTACGTTGAGTTAAGAATACCAATACTCAAGATTATACAATTATGAGCTACATAATTCCACCCAAAGTAGGGTGGGAAAACTACCTTAATTTTTAGGTCTAAGCGTTTAAGACAAATTAACTTGTTAAATATACTATGTTGATATCTATAAACTATAATGTGCCCCATCAAAAAAAGAAGATATCTATAATGTACATAAAAAAAAAATATATCTATAATGTCTTGTAGTTGTTAATTTTTCACCCAAAAAAACAACTCCCAGGTACTTTAAATTATACTTTTAGCTAATTTGTGTTGTTAATTTAAGTGATGACATTTGAAGATACTTTTAAGGCCAAAATGCAAAACTCACCCTTTAAGTTTCATAACTTTTCATTCTAGTCTTCTAAATTTGACTTTTGTCATTTTAGTCCTCAAAGTTTTATTTATTCTCAATTAAGTCCTCTGTTAGCAATCCATTTGTTGCTGCCGTATTCAATAGCAAAACTACGCTGTTTTTTATTTTTATTTTTTTTTCATTTATTTAATTTTTAATTTATTATTTATTTATTAACTTTAAGAAAATGTTAATTAAAAAAACCATAAATTAGATTAAGAAACTACGTCCTATTTGGAGAACAACATTGAATCCCCACCCACCTAATACTGTGAGATATTGAAAGGGAGAAAAAGGGGGAAAGAGAGACCGAGAGGGGAAAGAGGGAGAAGAGAGACCTAGAGAATTTGAGTTCGGCCTCTAGATTATCAAAATTCAAATTTGGGAGATCAGAGCAGTAAAGGTTCAAAGCAAAGGACTTGGAATTCGGCAACAATGTCGGGTATTGAGGATGAAAATTGAGGCCATGAAGGAGCTTTTGCTTCTTTTGTTTGCGCTCATTGTCGTTGTCATGGTCGTGACTAGAGGACCATTTTCTACCTTCACAAACCCATCGCCACTCTTGCATATAGATGCTTGTCCACACTTTCTTACACACCTACTGGATGCATTTCTCAAAGACCATTCACTTGGTGACTTGGGTTGGAACCAGTGGCGACTCTAGGAATTTTGTATAGGGTGTTCTTATTCCACTTTGAAAAATTTTTAGGTCATTTTGGTCTATTTCAGGTGTTTTGGGCTGTTTCAGTAAATACCAGCCGAAAATAAATCTAAACCATCAATATCATCATAAACATCATGTTTTGAGACTCAATTAATTTTTTTTTCTTTTTTTAAGTTTTTCATATCCAGATGCATATTTTTTCGTAGACATTTCTAATCAAACAATATATTTATAAAGACTAAAATAAATAAATAAACTTTAAAGTGTAGAGCAAATAAGAAAAAGAACCTGATTTATATTAAAAGTATTGTTGTAATTTCACCAAATAATACCAAGTTTTTAACAATCTCAATCTGCATAAATAAATATTTATTCATTATATTACTGATCCCTAATATATATATATATATATATATATATATATAATTGTAACCACTTAATTATTAAAAATATATATATATATATATATCTAGTGAATTAAGTGGGTTTAGCTAGATATCTTCTATATAAAAATTAAAATTAAAATAAATTAAAAATGAAAAGTGGGAGTAGATATAGATAGCTCTTGGAATCAAAATCAATTTTTCCAATTCAAATACTTCAAAATGGCCGAAAAGAAACAAATTATGAAAAATGTAAATATAAATTTGTATAGAAAGAGGTAAATGCTGACCAATGATATCGACAAGATTGCGACCATTGGTAAACCTTCCGGTGGGTCCCTCAGGGAAATCAATCCCATATGGTTGATAATTAGCTTTTGCCTTTGTCACAAGGTTGTTGTTGTTCCCATTATCAGACAAGGAGTCCCCAAAAATGAAGAAACAAGGCACTTGTTGCATTCCATCTACACAATGTTGCAAGTTCAATACCAAGAACAACACAACAAGCAGAAGCAACAATATTTTCTTCATTTGACCTGCCATTGAACACCAAGACGAGTAAAGGACTTTGATTGAGATAATGAGATGAAATGAAAGAATTACAATAGAACTATGTATAAACCCACCACAGCTTCTAGTCAAGAAGGTAATAATGGAAGTAAATGCTTCTCACTAATGAATTTGTTAGGATGGACACTGGTTTTTTTAGATGGATGGTAGGGAGAGAGAGATCATGATTCAAAGTTCAAACCACAAGCATATATAGAACATTTGAAAAGAAGCAATTGTTACTCAAGTATTTTATTTGTTCTTATCGCCATCTACCTTTAACGTGATAATCACTTTATAAATATAAGTGTTTGTGGAGTGTGGGAGGTAACGGTCGAGGTTCAATTCTCCAGGAAGGAGTTTCACACACATATACACATAGATTAAGCTACAGTAGAATTCTATCTTATATCAATATATATATATATATTATTTGTTCATGGCTGGCAATGCCAAGAGAACTTAATTAATTTTCTTCCCTAGAAATGATTAATTACAATCAGCCATCAACCATAATAAATGACCCTAAAACGATAACTTAAGAAATGTAGTAAACCTAGAAAGTTAACCCAAAAAATGGTCCAATCCTAGCAATACACTTACTGCAATTATCACATTCAACTCATCCACAACAACAATTGTAAGTTTCAGTTAGCTCAACTGATAAAATCTCTAATGGTTGAATAAGAGATTTGAGTTCAATCATTGCCTACACTAAAAACTGATTAATGTCTTAGTCTGATAACAAAGAGCTATCATCAAGAGTGGACACTATAGGTTGAAACTCTCTCAAACAAAAAAAAAAAAAAAAAATTCATCCACAACTTTACCACATGTAAAAGTAATAGGCAATCACTCACAGACAACCACATTAAAATTGTAACAGAACTAAGATGTCTATTCTAGTATACGTATGCTAGATTGATCTCCTTAGGGAATATATCTTGGCCTAAGGTCACTAGAGAATTGCAATGCCTGCTAAACGAGTTAAAAAAAAAAAAAAAAAAAAATTCATACACAACTGTGTACCACATGTAAAAGTAATAGGCAATCACGCACAGACAACCACATTAAAATTGTAACAGAACTAAGATGTCTATTCTAGTATACGTATGCTAGATTGATCTCCTTAGGGAATATATCTTGGCCTAAGGTCACTAGAGAATTGGAATGCCTGCTATACGAGTTTGAATAACAACTAAGCTATGGTTTATAAAGCACTGTGTATCACATAGATTAGACGCACCCCAAGTTGTAACAGAACTAAGATGTCTATTCTAGTATACGTATGCTAGATTCATATCCTTAGGGAATATACCTTGGCCTAAAGTCACTAGAGAATTGGAATCGCTACACGAGTTTGAATAACAACTAAGCTATAGTTTATAGAGCACTGTATATCATTTGACTTGAAAAAAATAAATAAAAATTTTATATAAACTTAACAAAATAAAATGATTACACCTATCCACATTGACAATAGATAAATAGATAATGATAACTAATAATAAACTATCATGTAACGATTTTAAAATATAAAAACTCGTAACTCTTAGAAAGAAATTGAAAAACTTCATGTATTTGTGAGTGTTTTTTTTTTTTTTTGGATAACTTAATATATTCAAATTATCTTAAATATTGTGTAGTTTAAGTTTCTTAATTGACCGTGAATAATATTTCTAGAGCCACCGCTATCTTGAGCTGAAAAATCGAATTCTATTTATGAGATGATATTCAAATCATTATATATATTTTTTAATTAATCAATTACTTTTTTTGTTCCAATACGCAACAGTTGCCACTTACAGCCAAATTGGTGTCCTTTATGCAAAGAAAACTATTTCATGACAAAGAAAATTTAGTCTACTATAAATCATATATGAATTACTGTTATATCTTTTTTTCTAATAGGAAAAAAAAAATTCATGCATCCATTATCCATAGTAAATTGGACCCATAACCTCCCGCACGTTATGTAAGAAGAAATGTTGTTGCCTTAACTTAGGGTCATGCACCTATTTATCTAATGCAAAACTGTACAAAAGTCAACACACCCACCATTTAAACATGCCAAATTGAAAATATGGCTGAGAGCCAATGCCCTTTTAAGACTATATTCCTCATGTGGTTAAGTAGTTTCTAGTATATCTATAGGATTGCTCTTGGCCTGCGGACAGGTGGCAGCTCTACAATGGTGTCTCTATTTTTGCTGAATAAAAAATGGGTAGAGTTGGGCTGCCTGAGTTGGCATCTTCCACTTGGACGTGATTATAGTGACAATATAAATATCCTAACTTGAAAAAAATATTATATACTTAATTACTTTTAAAGATATGTTATGTTCGCAATATTTTCACAACAAATCATAAATAGTAGGTTGTTATGGGTTATTCTTAGTGGGATAAAAAAGTAATTTTAGTGGTAGATTCAAATTAGAACCAATAACAACCACCTATAATTTATTGTGAAAATGTTGTGAACATAACTCTCTTTTTTTTCTTTTTTTTTTAATACAATATAGAAATTCTACTCTAGCATAATTTAAATATATATGTGTGTGAAACTTTTTTCTGAAGACTTGAACGCCAGCCCTTGCCCACCACTCCCCATAAGCACTTATGCTTGTGGAGTGACAATCGCACCAAAAATGTGCGGTGCTTCTCTTATTTTTAACTTTACTTGTTTTGTCTACCTTTAAAAAACAAATTTTAAAAAAACTAACTATTAAACACTTTCACTTGAGAATCCCTAAAATTTGGTTCAACAAAAAACTAACTATTAAACACATTGACTTGGGTAAGCCCTGCTAGGCCTAGGCTATTGGCCCCCATTAAAAATAAATAAATAAATTAGTTCAACAATAGGTTTTGGGTGAAAAAACAAGTCTACCCTCTCCCTTAATGCCAACAAAGCCTCTAAATTATGAACCGATTGAAATTCATCTCAATTAAAGGTATAAATTATTTCACCAAAAAAGAAATTGATGTAAATGTGTTGAATCATCATTTATCATCAATTTTCCATAATAGCTTGAGGTTTAAATTTTTATTGCCAATCTCTCACATGAATCACAATAGATTGTCAACATTAGCAACTCAATCTCGCAAATTCACAAATCAAGCAATCTATCTCTCTAACACCAAAATTGAAATTGAAATCTAGCTTTCCTTTACCATGCATCACCAAACCCATGGTAAATTAAAATAAATAAATAATAATAGTAATTTTTATTTATTTTTATTAAATTTTACTTCTGAACCTTGATATTTTATTCTCCAGATTAAATTAATCTTGGTTTGGTTTGGTTAGTATTAAGTATTTGAGTTATGTATTTACTCTATTTTTACTTGGACATGTTGAGACTATTGAATGATTCTAATGTTAAGTGCCTTTAACGAATTGAATTATATTGCTTTTTGCATTAATTATATTTTAACTTATTATTTTCATATTATAGTCTTATATTGTAGAAAACTTAATTGAAACCCCAATGGGATCTCTTGATAAAATTTTCACTAGCATTGGAAAAGATAGAATAGAAAATTTAGAAAATATCACAAATGAATAAGAAATTCATCAAAAAGATCTAGAAATGAATTAAATAATATAAAGGAAAGATACCAATGAAAATAATGATAATATATAATAAAAAAATTCTTACTTTTATTATAAAAATAAAATAAAAATAAAAATAAAAAGACTAGATCTTTCCAAATGGATAGATAGAGATTATAAAATTTTATTGACAATACTTGTTACAGTTTTTTTCTTAAAAAAAAAAAGGTATTTCAAAGTTAAAATTGATAAAATCATATTTAAGATCGATTAATCACAAAAATATTAAGTGGATTATTCGTCTTATCAATAGAAAAATAGATGTTAGCAAAACCTAAATATGAAAACTTAATTGGAAATAATATATCTCATAAAGTATAATTAAGAATTATTGAATAAAAAAACTTTTGATATATATATATATATATATATATTAGTTACTTGATATTTAAATATAAAAAATTAGCAAAACCTAAATATGAAAACTTAATTGGAAATAATATATCTCATAAAGTATAATTAAGAATTATTGAATAAAAAAACTTTTGATATATATATATATATATATATTAGTTACTTGATATTTAAATATAAAAAAGCATCACTTATAATTGTTGCCTTAGGTCTAAAATTTTATCGAGCTAGCCTGCAAACAAGAGTATGTAAGAGAAATCATCAATCTATATACCCTTGGTGACCATCTCAGTAAGAAGCAGAGCGGTGGGATAAAAATCAATAAATTTGATAACTAGCTATAGTCATTTTGAATCACACAATTCTAGTTTGTTTTTGCTTTAAAAAATAAATAAATAAATAAACTATTTAGTAGGATAAACCATTTAGATCCTTTTAACTTCGTTATTGTAGAATTAATGTCCAAATTACTAATATTTAATTGCTCAATTTCAATAAGAAAAATAAGACAGTTTATTGACCTATTTATATATTCAGTTATAGAACTTATTAACGTAACTTTCATTATTGTGATACATTTTTTAAAGGTTTGTTGTATTTTTCTAAGAAATTATTAAATTTAATCATTTTTAAAAAGAAAATCAATTGGAACGCACATCTGATTTTATTTTATAACATGATACTGTTAATAAATTTTCCATTAAATTTGAACTTAAATTCATGATAAGTTATATAATTCTTTAAGAATTTAGATTGACTTCAAAAGGTTTGAAAGTAGTTCTTAATTTTCTGGGGAGTAATAAAAAAAATGCTGGAATTAGAGTAGTTTCAAATATAATGGACCACAAAATTAGAGTTAAAATTTTTTTTTATTGAAATTAGAGTCTATTTTTTAAAACTTTGTTGAATTTACACTTTACTTATTTAGTACAGTACATAGATATAGATTAGGGTAGGCACATTTGTGGTTTGGCCAGCAAGATGAAGCCCAAGCATAGCATCTAGTCTTAACTTACAACTAGATCAAGCAGAGGTTGGGGTTTGTTTACTTTAACTCTAGCTTCTTCAACTACATAATAAAAGCAGTTTGAAGTTAACCTAACATTTTATAATGATTTTGGTCAGCTCATAGAAAAAGTGATGTTTTTATCCATGATCACCGAATTTGAAAATTTGGAATACTCACATAAGTTTAAAATGTTAGCATCCCCAAGGTTGATTTAATTTTTAGACTAGTTTTGTTTTTTTAGCAAAGCATCTACAAATAACAAATAGATGAAAAACAAGTCTCTGAGTGATCATTGATTTGGCTACCTAAAGTACATGTACATTATTTGAGGATGTCAAATAAATTTTTATTATTTCTTTTCCATTGTTTACTTCTACACAGCTCATACGACTTGAATTTATCTATTTCAATTTTCAACACATTCTTTGAAAAGATGTAAAAATATTATAGACAAATTATACTAACCTCATTTGAGATTTTAAGAATCATGCTCATCTCCAAACTTTTGTAGAAATGACACCCCTCCTAAAGTCTGTGAAGACTGATAAACTTGGTAGACATATTTTTGTTCTCTAACATGGTTACTACTTGTAACTGATCATTCATTATTTTACAAAGAACTCTACCTTTACTAAATTTTGATTTAGATATAGTGAGATATTATGGTTAAACAACCTATGCATACTTTCAACTTCACCATTTTCTTATCATGATTTCAAACCCAAATACCCTTATTTTCTCTTCATTTGTCCTTTTTGTTTTATCTTTAATAGATTTTTTTTTTTTTTTAATATATATATATATATATATAGTTAAACAACATTTGACATTCACTTTATGATTAGGTTAAAACACTAATTGATTTCTTCTTCGTGTATAAGGGATTTAAATCAGATCTTTTACTTAACTAAAAGAGACTTAACCAAATGAATTTATTGGAACACATAGATTGAGAATAACTTAAAAATGCATGAATTTATCCATTTGAAAAAACAAAACAAAAAAGAAAACTAGAAAAATCATCTCAGACAAATATAATTTTTTTTTTTTGCATCCTGAAAAGCTACGTAAAGTAAAAAAGAATGACAAAAAAAGACAATATAGAACCGTACGTACCCAATCAAAATTACCCACGAAGGGGAAGACGAAAAAGAAAAAATCATTTCTTGCAAACAATATGAATAACATAGAATGACACTGATAAGGACAAAGATAGACAAAGAAAATTAATTGTAAAAAATCATTTGTTCCAACATGGATCAAATTATTAGCAAAATCCGATCATGGTAGATATTGAATGACCTTTGTTTTGTTGCCTAATCTAATGTTATCATGTCGATTATATTGTAAATCTCGAGAAATTTTGTCCACAGCAAAAAGAGGATAAAGAATCGGTACGTTCCTAAACTTTTGACACAAATGACAATCAATCCCAATAATATATTTTGACTGCTAGCTACCACCATTAAAAAATGTTTGAAGTTTCTGTGAAATTGTCCTTAGTTAAGCACAATATTCCTATTTTAAAAACGATAACTCAATAGTTTAAGCTGCATTTTTTAAAAACACAGCTACAATTAACTTAATTATAGCCGTGTTTTTAAATTAAGTTAGCCATAGTTGCATTTTTTGAAAACACGGCTAAAGGAAATGTGGCTATGGGCCACGTTTCTAGTAGTGTACCTTTGTTTTATTAACAAGAAAATCACAAGTATGCCCTTATATTATGACCATTGATTATAAAACCAAAAAAAAAAAAACCCCCCAAAAAACCAAAAAGAAAAAAATCAAAATCCCCATATTTCTCATATTTCATTTCCCATGTTCCTTGGATTGTAGTTTTAAGTAGGAGGATTGGTGTTATCCTTAGTTTTTTTCATGTGTGCTACTCTCATATCCAATTGGTTCCACGGTTTATGGGTATTTCTATAATGTTGATACTTGATAGCTAGGAAGAGGTAGATTTGTTGAACGCTCCCAGAAATTATACTACCATTGATCCATGTGTTGTTAACAATGTAGATATCAATAGTAATCAAAAATACATTAGCCTAGTTTGGTTGACAAGTGCCTAGACGAGCATGTATAAAAAGGAAATAGATCCCGCATGTCATCTACTACCTTCAGGGTTGGGCAGAGATGGAAATTCTATTCACCCTAGTCCAATTTTTGTTTATTTTATGCAAAAGTTAAAGAGCCCAACTCCTAGCCTGTGCAATTCATGAATCCTTAATGCTTGGCTATAGATTTGATGGCGAACCCAACTACTAGCTTAATTCTCTCTCTCTCTCTCTCTCACTCTCTCAAGAAGAGGAAGATAGGGGATTTAAACTCAAATTTATTTTTCTATCAAAAACCGTACAATATCATAAATATTGAAGGCTTAGCATGATGTGGATTTGGCCAACAAATTGAAGGTTTAGCATCTACTCTCGATCTCACGTTGAGACTAGATTATGTAGTACAGATGCAGGCATGCAGCTGATTGAGCTACCAAAGGATTGAGATACGATTGAGTGACAAAGATGATGTTGGGTCTTCATTTTCCCCGTTGGTTCAACCTACAATAGAGCTACTCTCATTAATGAGCCTTTTTTTTTTATATATATATATACTTTTAATTTTTTGGAGGGAAACTGAGAGTATGTTTGGTAGACTGTAATAGACATTGTAATGTAATAGTTATTCATGTGGTATAGCTATTCTTTAGTTTGGTTATGTTTTTATTATAAAGAATACTCATTTCTTATGAATAATTATTATTTAAAATGAGGAATAACTATTCCTCTTTAAAATAATTATATTAGCCATTCCTTAGTAAGTGCAATAATTTCAAAACTTAATATATTTCCAAATAAACAAACTTTCCTTATACATCTAACAATTATAAAAATAAAAAATCATAAAAAAATAACATATATCTCTCTTAAATTTTTTTTTTTTTTTTAATTTTAGGAGATATAATTGTATGAGTAAGATATTTGCTAAAATAAATCTTAAGTTTTATTCTAATGTTATAACTCACAATCAAACTTATGAATAGGTTTAGTTATTACATTACAACACATTTTATTTCTAGTAATAAAGATTACAATTCATGTCGTAATCCTCATTCAGTATACCAAACGTACCTTTAATGTATGTTGGTATACAAGGACAGAGCTAGGATTTCAAGTTAGGGGCGTGAGATACACTCAAACCCAAATGCTTAAAAAATTCGTTGTAGCCTAAACCTTCATATTGTAGCTTTAGATTAACTCAAAGACAACAATGTTTTTTATCCAAGCTACCTATAAAAGAATATAACACACACACGCACACGTGTGTGTGTGTGTGGTTTTATCCCAAACTTCTTTGGGAAACTTCATCAAAGACTTAAATTGCAATTATTCTATCCTAATACTTTAAGATAAATTTCATAAATCATTTAGAACCTAGACAGAAACCCACAAAAAGAATCAAAATTTAATGAAAATTTGAATAAAGAAAGTATACTTTTTGTGAAAGTATGGACGTATTGAACAAAAATGGAGCATGAAAATTCAAAACCAAACTTTATATATTTTATATTTTGCTTTTTCTCAGTGGGCCAGGGGGGCCATTGTGCCCCCTAGTCCAAGCATAGTTTCATCTCTATTGGTATACAATAATAGATATTATAATGTAACGGTTATTCACATGTAACAATTATTCAGTCATTTTGTTATATTTCCATTACATGGAATAGTTATTCCTTATGAATAGTTATTCACTTAAATTAAGAAATAGTTCTTTCTCTAATGTTTGGCTTAAAAAATTATTCTCGTGTGATGATGTGTGTGCATTTGTGGCACTAGGTTGATGTGTGTGTGTGTGTGTGTGTGTGTGTGAATAAGTCTTTGTGAGGGTCCTTTTTTGGACAATACCCAGGCTTAAGTAGAAACAAGGATCTTGAACCCTTTACTTGTTATTTGGTGGACTAGGCTTGGTTCATCGCAGCTAAATGGAGGCTAATTACGAACCAAGTTGTGCGCAAGTCACATAAAACTCCTCAAGGCAAAAATGCGATTCCTCCTAAGCAATAAAATACCATTATAAGTGTTTTAGTGTCATAAAATGACTATTTACTCTTACAAAATAAGTAAAATCAGTATTCATAATATTCACAGTGAGAAGGAGATTGAAATAGAGTATTTGAGGCTTATCTTTTATTGTATGAATATTTAAAAGAATTCCTTCACTTGGTACCCCGAGCGTAATATCGTGGTACCTCGGACGTGATGTCATGGTTCCCAGGGGTACTAGGCTTGTAAGAATCCAGATTGCTGATTCTTTGAACTATATGATCTTTCTCCATGCTTATTATGCAATAGAGTTTTGTCATTTCCCTTTACCTTTATATGTCCTGCATAAGAATACACTATACAATACACATATCTTCAAATAATTATTAGTTTCTTAGATTAAAATACACATTTTAATACATATACATATATTTAAATGAATTTCATGAAAATAATTCAGCCACGAGGAACCTGGCCCTAATTCTCACAAACTTAGTACTTTTGCACAAGACTTATGGGATTTGGAACTCAAGTCCAAGTGGTTTTGCTTGAGCATTGCCTTCCAAGATAGTTAGGTGAGGAGGATTTTTGTGGGAGAGAGTGATATCTAATGTGTGCATATTTTGGCATTTGTTTCTTTTGAGGCTAAGTGATATTTTGAATAGTCTTAAGGATATGGGACAAATTCCTCCATCTTGGCTCTCTTATTTTGTTTTTCTTTCTCTTCCTTGCTGGGCTATTAAAGCTCTAAGAATATATCTTTTAAACCTCTAAACTATCCCTCTAAATCCCCCTTTTCTACTATGCGTTAGTGTTCCTTTTATAGCAGACCTGGTCTGGTACCCCGGGCGAGGACGTTCTAGGTCTGCTAGGTAAAATCATGTCCTCTGGAACCTGTAAATGTGCATTGGCCAGAGGTTTAGCTTATTTAGGCAATTATAACTCAAAAAGGGCATTTGACTTTAACTATAAATGAAATATTCCTTCTTGAAAAGTCAAAGGATTAGGTGGGCTGATTAATGTATTGAATGATAGTTTTAGTTGAAAATGATAATTGTGGGGAGGTGTCATGCACATGGGGAACTGAGTTTTCCATTGGTTCATGCATTCCAAGCAAATATATGAACCAAAGAAAACTTTCGGGATCCTCCTTTCATCAGAAATCACTAACCATTTCTCCCTTACTATTTACTCGGGATCCCACAAGCTTGGACCATGGGTTACAAAGATAATACATGTTTTTTTGCTGGATTTTTAATGGCTTTTGTTGGAAATATGAACATACACCTTGGCTTTCCCATGTGTTAGCCAAGGTCCTTTTCTCAAGGTTTCAAAATGACACATTAAAGTCCTAGGGCCTTGATGTTGATTCTTTTTGTTGCATGTCCTCTGGCCTAATCAAGATCCCTCTTCATTCTGCATATCCCCTGGTCTAACCGAGATCCTTCTTCTTGCTACATATCTTCTGGCCCGACCGGGATCCTTCCTCTGGCCTGACCGATATCCTTTTCTTTTTTCTTTATTATTATTATCATTATTATTCCTTTCTTTTTCCTTCTTTTTGGGACTTTGGACCTTCATGGTCCTTCTTAGCTTTATGAATTGGGCCTTCTTTTGTTAAGGCCCATGGTCTTTCCTTACTTTTAATTAAATGGACTTTCTTGTGAAATTTTGGTCCACAATAGTCTCTTTTCTTATTTAATTTTAGAGAAGTGTTATATCCACAACATTTTCACAACAAATCATAGATGGTTAGTTATTATTAGTTATAATTTGAATCTATTACTAAAATTACTTTTTTGCTCCACCAATAACAACCTGTAACAACCTGCCACTTAGAATTTGTTGTGAAAATGTTGTGAATATAACATTTCTCTTAATTTTAGAGTGTCTCCACTAACCATATTTTTTTCTGGGCGTGATTGGTTACCCCTTGTCTAATTCATTTTAATTACCTAATTAACTAAAGGTCATCTTTAAGGGCTTCTAGCTAATAAGGTAGAATAAAGTCTCAAACCAAAGACCTTAAACTCGAAAGTTAGATTACATGTGGGGAAGGTGTTAGGCACCTGACAACCCCTATCTAAAGATTGTATCTCATTTTGACTTAATCTCAATAATTCAATTTTTAAAAAATAACTAAAATACTTGACATTTGTTTTTGAAAATAGATTTATGTACAAACAACATAAATAGGTAGCATGTGAGTATAAGAGCATCACCATTATATGTTTCATAAAAAATGCCATTTTGACGCACCAAAAACCTACTTTATTATTTTACCACATCAGTTTACAATATCACATTCATCAAATGTTTTATCATTCAATTCTATACATTAAAATAATATTTACTACACATTAAAATAATATATTATCTCCTCTTTATCATCACCATCAACAACAACAACAACGGCACATCCACCACTACCGCAACAACAGCCACCAACAGCCACTGCCGCAACAACACTGACCAGCCACCACCAGCACAAACCCACATCCACCAATGCCACCTTAAAATAAATAAGATAAAATAAAAACCCCAAAGAGATCAACACGACAAAAAACACAACCAAATCAAACAAACCCAAAAGCAAAACCCACCAACGCATGGGTTGCAGTGGATGTGGTGGGTCGGGTTCGTGTGGCTATGTTGGCAGACAACAAAACAAATAAGGGGAATCGAATCTTAGTGAGATTGGGCAGATTTTAGCGGAGGCAAGTGGCTTGAAGCAGCATCAGTGGAGGCGAAGCAAATTGCTTGGCGAGCGGCATCAGTGGAGACGTTAACGTCAGAGGAGAGGCGAGCTGCTTGGCAAGTGAAGGAGGTGAGCTGCTGGTGAGCCGCGGAGGCAAGGCGGTGGGTGGAGAGACCACTGTAGTGGATTGTGAGAGAGGCTGAGATTGAGAGAGAGAGGGGAGAAAGAAGGGCTGAGAGAAAGTGAGGCATAAAGGGACATAAAGGGAAAAAAAAAAAAAAAAAAAAAAAAGGAGATAAATTTACAGAAAGGAGAGAGAAAATCATTAAAATTTTAATATTTTCATATACCATTTATGTTTTGGCATTTGACACACCTCATGAGGGAGGATTTTTGGTGTTTGGTGTGCCAAATACCAAATATTTGACATTTGGCACACCTGATGGTGATGCTCTAATATGACATTATTTACATATGAAAATATACAAGCAACATATGAGGATACTTTTAATTATTGTGAGAATATTTATACTATATATGTTGCAAGAAATATTATATACATAGTTAACATGCGAATATTATTTACTATGTTGTAAGAATATAGCATGTGAGAACAATAAAGACTTCAAATGTATAAAGATTACCTTTTGCCATTAAAAGCACTTTTAAGTGTAGAATTTTCAAGTGTCATTCTCATGCAAAAATAATATCAACCAAAATAGTTAGTTTAGGGGAGGGGGAGAAATGTTGGCTTGATTGGATGTCATGAGTTCATTGATGTGAATTATGAACACCACTGCACAATCTTAAAATCATTTTTAAAAAAGAGTTGTTTAAAATCAAATTTTTGGTTTAAAACCCTTGGGTTTTTGGAGAAGGAGTTTTTATTTGTAGGAAAGGGAAACATTACTTGAATTCTTTCATACATGATTTATTGTAACCTAATTAAATTTTGGCTAAAATACCATTTTGGTCTTTATATTTTGGGGTCATAGTCAATTTGGTCCCTACATTTTGATGATAGTCAATTTGATCCCTGTTATTTTTAACTTGCAATTAATTTGGTTTCCATCGTCAACTCACTAACGAAAAATGCTTATGTGACAAATGGTTTGTATTGTTGGCACTCTTAAAGCTGGCAACTAAAATAATAATAAAATATTTTTTTATTGACATTAAAAAATTCCACTACAGCTACAAATAAAATAAAAAAATTAATTTGTTCATTTAAAAAAAAAAAAAACATTAATTCATATATGGAACACACAGATCTTGAACATGTACATGAACAATGAACCCAGAAAAATCAATGCAAAAATCATCCTCAACAAACCCAAGTCTTTTTTTTGTCCCTGGCACTTTGTGAATCTGCTCTCATTGTTCCCTTAGGAAGCTCAAGTAGTTATCCCCAGTTGCTTTTTACGTCTGCTAAACTTTTTTTTTTTTTTTTTTTTGAACTTTTTTAATTTTTGGGACTTGCAGATTGCTTTGAGCCATGCTTGGAATGTAGCAATGTGATTTTGGTGTATTTTGATTTGATGAATGGATGGATGTTGGGTTTGTTTGTGATTCACTGTGGTGGCTTTTGGTGAATAGAAAACAAAGGTTTTTTTTTTCTTCAGCGGCGTGGAGGATTAAGGATGACTGGTGTTTGTGGAGGTTGATTTAATTTAGGTTTTATTTTTCTGGGTTCATGTTCTTGTTCATGTTGAATATTGTTCCAAGTTTGGATTCATGTCTTTTTTTGTTTTGAATTTTAAAATTTTTTTATTTCTTTAAAATTGATTATTCTAATTTTGGCATTTTATAATGCCAATAAAAATTATTTTTGGGGAAAACACTATGCTGATGTGGCTTTTTTTTTTTTTTTTGGTTGTTGTTTCTTTTTTACATGACTTTTTTTTATTAAATTGCTAAGGGGGCATTTTTTTAATACTATTCTATATGCCACATAAGTTTCGAGTGTGCTAGCCATGCATACCGTTAGCCACATAGGCATTTTTTGTTAGTGAATTAATGGTAGGACTAAATTGACTGCAACTTGAAAATAACATGGACTAAATTAACTATTATTGAAATGTAGGAACTAAATTGACTGTAACCCCAAAATGTAGAGACCAAAATAGTGTTTTAGCCTTAAATTTTCTTTGTAACTAAATAATGTCCTCTACTAAACAAGGGCATCAATTTTTGCAATAATAGGTGGCTGATGAGTATCAATCGAAAAGAAAAGAAAGGTATAAATAATCTTAAAATTATAAATCCTTGGTATATACATGTGAATGGAGTCCCACGTTGAACAATAATGAAGAGAGTGAGTAATTAATATAACATAATTGCGTCTAAACTCATTGTGTTAAGATTTTGGGTTAAATGGCATCCATATATGTTGTTATATTAACTACTCAATTTGAAAATAAGATCAAGCGAATTTTGGGTTGAGGAGGAGACAAGAATTGGATTAAGAATATATCTTATGTGAAATTAATTTCTTTGAAAATGAAATATATTTATGAAGTTTTCTTAGTGCTGAGGAAGATAATGAAGAAGTTTGAGCTTTGCAATGGTGTGACTGGTATGGATTCGAATTGGTGTCCTTTTGCAAAGAGAGATAAAAAATAGTCAAAAAGAGGTGTGTGTGTGTGTGTAGACACTCGATTTTACATTCATAATATAATCAAGGAAGATGACTAAAATGACCAATCATATACCCAAAATTCATGATTGCATTACATGCATTAATTCATTCATTGCATATCATAAAAATGATCTTGAGATTCTACCGGTCGTGACCGTATGCCGGATTTCCAAATCGGACAGTCAGATTGAAAGATATCATAAGATCAAGTTTTCACGGTCTGCATGCATTGTATGGGGTGAAGCCGATCGCGTGTGATTAATCGAAATTAATTTTGATTGGTTAATGATTAAAATTAATTAAATGAATCTATGTGATTGGTTGAGTATTTTTCTTAAAGTGAGATTTGTTGCATGGAATTAAAACAAATAAGCTGATAATATTTAAAGGCCGTAGATAATTAGGCTTTTAGGATAATTATATTCAAAATAATTATTTTAAAAGTCCTAATTATCACTTTGGAATGAGGTTTATCATGAAAATAACTCTAAAATTCGTCCAAATACAGTTTTAGAGTTGGAAAACACTTCAAAAACGTACTAATCAAGTAACAAATTTCAGATTCACGTTCCAAGGGACTTTTGGCATAGTAGAACTCAAAATTCGGACTGGGCTATTTCTGGTAAAGTTGTAGAGAATCGAATTTCCCTTTATCTATCAAAATTTCAAGTTAATCCAAATTTTGAGTAAAAATATATGATTAAAATACTAAAGCTTATTCTGATCTGAAAAAATCAGCTTACTCTTACGTTGAAGACGTTCTGAAGGCTCTAGCCTTAAGAATTTATTTTTTGTAAGCAAGATATTTTAGGTTTCAAAGATAATTAAATAAATTTCTTTGAACCCTAAAATATACCCTCAATAAGAAGAGCACATCCATGCAAGAGGTAGTCTTTCTTTTTCCTTTTTCTTGTTTTTTTTTTTACTTGAGGGTGCATGAGTAGATGTATGCGTTTAGTTTTAATTTCTAATGTTCATGCCATGGGTTGTTATTATTTTTGTTGAAAAATGTTCTTAATACTTTTGTTGTCATGATTTACCTTTTGAGTTTCAAAAATCTGCACAATATCATATTTTTTTAAATACAAAAACTAATCTATATTTTTTCTTAGATGTAGTTCTGAATTTTTTTTTCTAATACAAAAACTGATCTATATCTTCCTTAAATGCAAATCAGAATTTTTTCTATTACAAAAACAAATTTGTATCTTCCTTAGACACAAATCTGAATTTTTTTCTAATACAAAAACAGATCTATATCTTCTTTAAATGCAAATCTGAATTTTTTTAAATACAAAAACAAATCTATATCTTCTTTAGATACAGATCTGAATTTTTTAAATATAAAAACTGATATATGTCTTCCTTAAATGCAGATTTGAATTTTTTTAACACAAAAAACTTATCTGTATCTTCCTTAGATGCAGATCTAAATTTTTTAAAACATAAAAACTGATCTGTATCTTCCTTAGATGTAGATCCGAATTTTTTTAAACACAAAAGATTTTGAAATAAAAAAGTAAGTCATAAGTAGTGATGCTTTGTTTGTTTTGTTTGATGTAAGTAGCATAAGTTTATTTCATGAGTGTAGTCCTCTTCTAAAAAATCTTTTTCTTATTTTACATAAAAAAAAAAAAAAATAGATCTGATTCTTCTAGTTCTCTACAAATCTAGAATTTCTTATTTATAAAACAAATCTGATTTTTTTACCTACAAGCCAAAAACCAATTTTTTACTTTGTTCCAAAGCAGGCCTTGTTTTATCTAATAAAACAGATATGATTTTTCTTCTCCAAAACTAATTTTTTTTACCTATACCAAAATAGATCTTTTTTTTAAAAAAAAAAAATTATGACACAAATCAATTTTTTTTATTCATAAAAACTTATCTGAATTTTTTTAAAAGAAGAAGACACATTCATGAAGTAGATTTATGTGATTTAGTTTAGGGTTAAGTTTGTCATGTATGCAACATAGCATTCATATCATTTATTAAAGGTATATTGGTCATGAGAGTCTAGAAGTCTAGACTCTGTCTGGGCAAAATTGGTGCTTAACACCTTCTCATTTCGTAACCTAGCCTCTGAATTTAGTTCTTTTGGATTAGTAGACCTAGGCTTTATCTTTGTTTTTATTTTTGGTAGATTGTAACTAGGATCCAAAGTCTTGTAATAGTCAATCTATCAAGTTTGTACTTTTTATTCAATTAATGATAATGGAACAGTCCAGTCATGTAAAGTTGTATTTAATTTTTTCTTATTTTTTTTTTATAAAAATAAGTGACGACTTCACACCACTTACCCAAAAAGAGAGGTGTCTTGAAAAAGCACCCAAATCTTTTTTTGAGAGCACCCAATTTTGGTGATCTCTCACAGTGGAGTCGCCACTATGAGAGACCGCCAAAATTAGGGGTTCGTGTTATTATGAATTATAAGGGGTTTGTGTTATTGTGAACTTTGTCGTATAAGAGCTTTTTAGAGTAATTGAGTCTGCAATGTCTCATACCTTATGTAAAGAACCTGCTTGCACTAGATGAACATGATTACCATCCAAAGTCTACAAGTAATTGTAGGAAATTTTAGTGGAATATGTGATAGAAACTAGAACAGATTTGGAGGTTTTTTTTTTTTTTTTTGGGAGATATTTTTCTCTTTTCTTTGTGTTTTTCTCCGAATTCAATAATTAATTTTTTCATTTTTTCCAAAAATTATTTTTTATTAATTTTATGGATTTTTTAAGTGAAGAAAAAATTTATTAAAAAACCCAAAACTATATAGTTTTGAACACTTAATGGAAGTATTGAATTGAATAAAATTAAAAATTTGATAATTGAATTGAATTGAATGAAATTGAAGTTACAAGTGTGAATTGAATTTTAGAGGGTTAAATTTGTAATTTAAGCCAAACCATTAATTATTAACCACCAAATGGCTTCAAAAAATTTAACATATAGCGTCCTTTCAATGATGATTGTACTTTATCTTCAGATCGACGCACCAAATGGTTTTAGAAATTTTTATGTATCTCTGTGTTAAAATCACATTCTCTCTCCTTTATATGTGTAACGCATGAGTGCATATGCATTTCTAAAAAGGGAAGAAAAAAAAAGTACATTTTTTAAACTTTTTTTTTTTTGTTACATATGACTTAAAATCTTATCGCCTCACCAAAATAAACCATACCATACCATACCTACCACTACATTTTGGCCCTTCATGTTTAATTTCATTTTCAAATTGGTCTTTTCACTCATTTTTGTTAGTAATCCAACTATCTATAATATGTTTTTCTACCTAAGAAAATGAAATTCCTACATTCTCTCACAAATTACTGAATTAGAACTAGTATTTTTATGGAATAGTTAAACATAAAGGGTACTTAATGGTAAGTTACTAATGAAAATAGACAATATGGTCAATGTGAAAATAAAATTAAACATAAATGGTCAAAATGAAAATTTAAAAAGTAAAAGGTCAAAATGAAAACAACTCTAAATTTTAAGTGCCAAAAATGTCATTAGTCAAAAAATAAATAAATGATATATATAAACAAAAAGGCAGCAAATAATGTGATCACATACTCATGTCCAAGTGGATTTTCCGTTTTAACTGAAGGAAAACTTAATTGCTTGTGGTGACTGGTAAGAGTCTAGCATATGAGCTAGAAATCATTCCTTAAAACAAGAAAGCAAAAAATAACGTTTGATCCCTATAAATATGGGGTAACTCTATTTCGATCCTTAGAATACTCGTTAGCAAATGTACAAATAGCATAAGGGATCAAGTTTGCACATCCAACTCTAAAAATCATCAACATCAATCTATGTAAACTTGGGTAAATTTGAATTGCTGCTACAGTAACCACGTATATTTATGTAAATTTAGATTGTTGCAACGGTAGCTATGTAAATATATGTTGTTACTATTCAAATGCAAATCTATTTTTTGATGAGAGAGAGAGAGAGAGAGAGAGAGAGAGAGAGAGATGATTTGAGAGAGTAATAAAAACTTGATAAAAAATAATATTTTAATGAAATTAGTGTAAAATAGATAATAATGTGAGTGTTTTTGAAAAGTGGTTAGTATAAAATTAAAGATGTAGGTTTTTATGCTAAAATATACAAAAAAAAAAAAAATGTACAAGCTAATGTGAATACTCTTAAACATTATTTTGTATCAGCTTAGTCTCAAATTCCTATAAAAAAAAAAAAAAATAGTCCCAAATTTTTTGACATTATTTCAATGCTGTCCTTACCATAATCTTAATCACACTCATTGAATTTGCTAACGTGTCTAACAAATTGTTGATATGGCACACTAAAAAAATAAACTATGAGTGAGTGATAGTCGTAATCTGGAGGTCGGCCCAATGGTGTCATGGATCTGGTGATCGGTATGGTCCAATTATATATAACTCTCAAGTGTTGGTCAGAAAGCTGTCTTGTTGAATTAAAATAAAAAAAAAAAAAAAAAAAAAATGAAAGCTATCTTTTTGGGTCAAAATCACATTGAGAAATTAGTGCCCTACACTACAAGGGTCTGTCCATGCCCAAAAAAAAAAGATAAGTTAAGCTCGCAAAGAATTGTTATATCATGAAATTGCCAAATGCCATATTGTAATTTGCTTTTTCCTTTTTAAATTTATTTTTATTTCTTTTCTGATTAGGAACTATAGATGGGAAAAATATCGATATTGAATTTTACTTCTTCTACTCTTTTTTTTTTTTCCCCAATTTCTCAAAAACCAAATAGAAAACAAAATGACAAAATATGATTGAGATACTACGTTCATAATGTTTTCATAACATTTTCCAACAAATTTTAAGTGATAAAACTGTTATTAATTCTTATTTGAGTCCAATACTGATATTACTTTTTTATTCACTAATAATTACTTAATTTATTGTAAAAATGTTATAAACGTAACATTATTCTGGAGAGAAAGGCAAAATGAGAGTCACAAAGGAACTCTCTCTTTCTTGTATGGTGCATGTGTTATGTTTCTAATAAACGGGGCCGCCATACCACCCTTTCACAAATGCCCGAAATGAAAGGAGGATGACAATTAGAAAAAAGTGGAAGAGAACGTTTTACCAAAAAAAAAATGGAAGAGAACTACTTCATATTTTAACCACTTTGGGAAGAAATAAATAATAATAAAAAAGCCTAGGAATAGGATATGCCTTGTTCTGTGAAAGACAGGTCAAAAGTGTGGAATATGCATGTGATCTTTGTTAATAAGGAGCTGATTACAGCATCAATTATAATATATAGTGATTAGTATCAAAAAGGTGTCTAGCACGATCGCCTATGTTAGCTACGTGGGGAAAGGACAAAATAGGAATTGAGGATCGGAGACTCGGAGATTTGCCCAAATAAAAAAATGTCCATGTTTTTTCTTCTTCTTCTTTTTATGGTTTGAGTTTTTAGAATCATTTTGCTAACAAATGCTGATAAAGTATATGATAGTTCAAATAAGAGAATTGAGATTTAATCTTTGTTTACACCAAAAATTAATTGGTATCTTGATCTCATGATGAATTGATTTAAAACTTTTAATGAGGTCAAAAAAAATGCTTGGGAATTCAATGGTCCATGGCCAAAATGTTTTTTTTTTTTTTTTTACAGTTTACAAACTTTTCCATTTTTTTTTTAAGGGCAAAGTTTACAAAATTTTATTGTCTTTTTAGTCAAAATTAGCAAAGTCCCTTCATTTATATAGGCTTTAATCAATTACATGTTCTAAACAATATATCTACACCAAAGATCGATTAGTGTTTTGGTCTGATGATGAATTGATTCGAAACTTCTTATAAGGTCAAAAAATGTTTGGGAATACAATGGTCCATGTTCAAAATGTTTTTTTTTTTTTTTTTTACTGTATACAAAATTTTCCCCTTTTTTTTTAAGGGCAAAGTTTACAAACTTTTATTATATTTTTAGTCAAAATTAGCTAAGTCCCTTCATTTATATAGGCTTTAATCAATTACATGTTCTAAACAATATATCTACATTGGTCAGTTATGGAATCAATTCCACTTTCTTGGTCTAGACATGGGGGTGTTGTTAGGTTGCTTTTAGAGGTTGTGTCTCTTTAAAAAAAAAATAGAAAAATTACACTGTACTACCTTAAACTATATTTTAAATTACACTTTGCACCATAAACATTTCAAATGCACGTATTGCACCCTAAACTATGACTCTTGTTACACTTTGTATTCCGACATTAAGTTTGCCATTGATTTGGATGAAAATATAAAGTTTAGGTTGTAAAGTGTAATCAAGAGTATAGTTTAGGGTGGTAAAGTGTAATTTTTTCTTTGTTTGTAATGGATTGAGAAGATGGACAATTGGGTCATTTTACATGATGTCATACTTTTCCATCCAAGTTAACGGCAAACTTAACGTTAGGGTGCAAAGTGTAATAAAGGTCATTGTTTAGGATGCAAAATATGCATTCGAAAAGTTTAGAGTGCAAAGTGTAATTTAGGGCATAGTTTAGGGTGGTAAATGTACTTCCTCCTAACAATATATAGTATAGATTAGGGGTATTTACGAAACTGCAAAAATCACACCAAAATCACTCACAAAATGGCATAACCGTACCGCACTACAAGCAACAATGCATCGCACTGCATGGTGCAGCTCAGTTTGCAGTTTTATAATAAGAAAACCGCACAAACCGTACCACACCACACCCTTTCTATATATTAATATATTTATTTTTTAAATATTAAATATATTATTAATAGTTTAATAACCCTAGTATTCAAAAAAAAAGTTTAATGACCATAGCAAGTGTTGATTAGGAAAGCCAGCCAAAAAAAAAAAAAACTCAATAGTTTAAAAGTTGGCCCAAAACAAAGGGAAAAATCAAGTTTGGGTTAGGCAAGAAAAGCTCAAAATTTGAAAAATATATCAGTTTTAAACTGTACCTTATATATCACGCCACACATGTAACCGCAAAAATAAGAAGCGGTGCAGTTATGGTTTTGGCTAGACTCTAAACCACATCATACCGTACTACACCATACATATGACCGCAAAAATAAGATACGGTGCGATTATAGTTTTGGCTAAACCACAACGCAAAATGTGTTGCTAAAAATAGCCTAAAACCACACCCCACCGCATGTGAACACCTCAAGACTATAGATTCAAACTTTAGATTCACATTTGATATCGTTTTTTATTGAGACTTGTGAGGGGAAAAAAGTGAAATAAATGAAACTCCTTTTTTGAGAAGGATAAATGAAACTCCTTGAATGTAAATGTTGAACACAAAATCCCATTTTCCCTTTGTAAAAAATAATTTCATACATGCATATGTGTAGAGTGTTAATAAGTTTCCGTAACTAGGATGTAGGTTTAAGTCTTATGAATAGAAAAAATATATATATAAAATTTTAGAAAAGAAACCTCTTCATAAATTTTATAGTGCCAATGATGTTTTCTTTTTTCAGTTGGAAAATGAAAGAACAGGTTGCAAAACATGCCAAAGTGGCTCCCCCAAAGTTAGACATGTGATTTCATCTTATGAAATAATCTATTTTAAATTTTTAATTGACAAAGGAAAATTTCTTTGGTCTGCCACTAATCTCTTCGTCCACGTCCCATGGCATGCATCTCCACCCCCTTGTTCCCCAAAACTGTACAGTTTTACTTTCATATATTGAAAGGAAAAAGATATAATGAAAATGAGAATTGAAAACTGTCTCTTTGTAATATACTACTAGTTATTTGATTATTATTATTCCCTTTTCTTTTTTATCTAATTAGTAATTGCCACAGTTAAATGGTAAAGTACACCTTTTTTTTTTTAAAGAATCGATAAAGTAACAACCTTTATAACGGGAGTCAGTAATTTGGTAAAGATGATATTATGGTATTATGGTGGATCCAAAGAACAGTAATAATTTGGTCTAACATATATACGCACAAAAAATATGATATTTTCATAAAATTTTATTTATATGCACTTTATACCTTAAGTTTTCAACTTTAAGGTCCCTTTTAAATATGATTTTCAATTTTTAAGACTTGTAATTTACATTACGAAGTATTATAATAATGTCAATACATCCCTTACCTCATGTCAGGCTATAAAACTGTTATTAGCCCACACAAAACATGTCATTTTTAGAAGAAAAATATAATGGGATGAGAGAGAGAGAGAGAGAGAGAGAGAGAGAGAGAGAGAGAGAGAGAGAGAGAATTTAGGAAAACTTAACTGGGCGATGTCATTTTTAGAGAGAGAGAGAGAGAGAGAGAGAATTTAGGGAAACTTAAGAAAATTTGGTTAGCAATGGATAGCAAGACTTGATTAAATTGGATAGGGTGTTAAGTTTTCCAAAATCTAAACCAACTAAACCCATTGCATCTTTTTTTTTGGTCTTTAAAAAAAGTAGAGCTTTTTAATTACATGTCAATTTCTTATATAGATTTCTTCTAGTGATTAGCACATAGCTAACCGTCTCTCTCTCTCTCTCTCTCTCTCTCTCTCTCTCTCACACACACACACACACACATTAGATCCCCACTTTCACCAATGTGTTTTTTCTCTTTCATTCTTCTTCATCCTCCTCACTCTCGCTCTTGCCATCTCTCCATAGATTGCTAGATTTGCGTCACTACCTAAACTAAAAAATAAAGGCAAAAACCACATAACACACACCACCCCTTTCACATGATTTACCCATTTGTGATAATATTAATAACTCACTGAATTTCATATTTCTTTTTCAAGAACAAACAATCAATCAACAAAGTTTATTTCCCCAAAAAAAAAAATTCCAACAAAGTTTGCCATGCCCTTCAGATTTCTTATCCCATCCCAATATTATTATTTTTTACTTTTGGATCAAAGACATTGATGATGAAAAAAGAACAATTTTTACTCTCTCTCTCTCTCTCTCTCTCTTATATATATATATAGAAAGTGTTAGGAAGAGTTAAGGGATTTGTGGGATTTATATATATTTTTTTATATAATTGTCATAACTCCACAACCTTCTCAAGATCTGACCGTCTACTCGAAGGTGGAATGAAGTCAGTTTCAACCGATTCATAGTTCCATAGAAAGTGCAGTAAGAGTTAAAAGATTTGTGGGGTTTATGGTTAAATATTTATATAATTGTCATAACTCCGCGGCCTACCCAAGATCCAACCATTTACTCGAAAGTGGAATAAAGTTAATTTCACTCAATTTGACAGCCACTAGTGTATCCCAAAACTTGTTAGATAAAAAAAATAAAAATTAAAAAAAAAAAAAAAAAAAAAACTTGTGATTGAAGGAGCACATTAACATCATTAATTGCAATGCCTAGGATGTAAATAGTGTTATGAGTAGAGAGGCCCATGTAAACAGAACCCTAATATGTAAAATGCATTTTATAGTTAAAATTATTATTAAAAATAAGTAATAAAATTGGAACCCACGTATTAATTCTTAATGGTTTGTAACTTGATTGCCCACTTGACCAGCTTTGCAAGATATAAAATGCCATTGGACAAAGATACTTTATATTGGTCAATCAAAATGTTGAAATTGAGTATGATTTTAGAATACAACTTTTTTAGAAAAAGAAAAAAGAATACAACTTTCTAGTGGCCGGCGGAGGCTGCGTTGGCACTCTGGCAGTGCCATTCGTCCATTTTTCTGTCAAATGTCATAAATAATTTCAATCTCTTTTTTTTTTTTTTCCCTTTTTTTTCTTTTTTGAGAAAGAAATAATTTCATTAATTTATATAGTGTATTACTTTGATTCATGATTAATGAGGTTTGAGTTTGAGACTCTATGAATTCCTAATTGTAAGTGAGAGAATGCTCTTTTGGGATTCTATCTACAGTGTATTACTGTTCAATTTTTTGCTCAAATGCAGTGTTTTAATGTAAAACCATTAAAACTAATAAATAAGTTTAGCAAACAATACCATTATATGGCTTATTATTTATGCCTATCAACACTTGGCCAATCACCAAAGAAAGAATATTCCATTTAAAAGGAAAGGGTATCATTGGGTGTGCTGGAATATGATCATATTTGTCAAATTTTTTGATCATATTTGTCAATTTTTTTGAAAACAAAATACACCCAACATAAAAATGTAAAGAAAATGAGAAAAAGAATAAGTCTAGCGCCATGAACTTTTCCACAACTTTATCACAATTTTGCTACGTGACAATTTGTAAGTGGTGAAAATAAAATAATGAATCCATTCAGATCTATTTTTACCATTCACGAGCCGTCATATAGCAAAGTCGTAACAAATTTGTGATAAAGTTATAGGAACAATGGGGTCCTCAAACTGAAAGTATAGTTACATTACATAGATAGCAAAAAAAAAAAAAAAAAAAAAGCAGCCCCACCAATAAGGCTTTATGGCATGAGTGATGGACGGGGACCGACCCTTCTTCAAAGAGAGTTTTTCTCTCTACTTTTTATTTTGTTTTTGTTTCCCTCTAAATCCAAATCAAACCTCACAAAGCGGAAGTCAGCTCTCTCTATCACCAACCATTTTTTTAGTCTTTCTCGGACCATCATCCCCTTTCCTTCTCTCTCTCTCTCCCTCTCTCTATCTTTCTCTCTCTCTTTAAACAAATTCTAAATTTGAAAAAAATATGTATTCTAAAGATATAAGAAAATCTAAATTACAAAAGAGAACCTAATGGCTTGCACATTACACAGACCAATACCAGCAGGTCCAACTCCAACAAATTTTGCCTGTAAAGGTACCTAAACTTTTAAAAAATTAAAAAAATAACCCTTTTTTTCAAAAAATTTAATAGCATTACCAATACCTTTTTACTGTTCTTCTCAATTTTCACCTTCTGCATCAACTTGATATTTACTAGCAAGCAACCAAAAACAGATTTCACCTCAAAAGGATTTAAATTCAACAAAAAAGCACCTGAAATTACTCTCACTGATTGATTCATTTACCATTTCAAATAAAAATGCAAACATACATAATAAGCCATCTAGAGTGATTACTCATTAGACTTCTTTTTTTTTTTTTAAGTTAAAAAAATGAAACACATAAAATGTGAAATAAATAGGCTAAAAAAAGAAAAACAGAAAACAAACAGTAAACATTAAACAGTTTAATGAGTGAGGTAGTGAATTTAAATCAAGAAAAAACATATAAAAATGATAATTATCATATGCTAAAAAAAGATAAAACAAAAACAAAACAAACATTAAACATTAAACATTAAACATGAAAAACAGTTTAATGAGTGAGGTAGTGAAGGTATAGCTGTTATTGTTGCCGTTAGTGATAAGCACGCCTGGCACTTCCATCATCACCATCATTCCCTCCAACCTCTCTCTCTCTCTCTCTTTCTCTCTCTCTCTCTACAATTCATCTTCTTCTTTCTCAGCCCCACTTTCCTTTTTTTTCTTTTCTTTTCCTTTTTCTCTGTCTCACTTTTCTTTCTTTTCTTTTCCATCCCACAAACAAAAGAAAAAAAAAATCTAAAAATTTCGTATTTTGATTCTCTCTCTTAATTTCAATCGTTGAGATTGGATCTGGGTTCTTCTTCATTTCAATTCTCATCTTCATTTCCAGGTACTCTCACAGATTCAAAATTTCTTTTTTGTTTGTTTGTTTTTTTTTGGTTTTTGAATATGACCCATTTGAGACTGTGCTGTTTGTTTATGAATTGTTATGGAAATGAGAGAACTTGAACATGTTTTTTGCTTTGTTTTATGATTTCGAGAGGTGGGTTTGATCTGATTCATGGATTGGTCTGTGACTATTGAATTTCACTGATCTGGGTCGAATTAACAGCATGATTGAGCTGAGCTGAGCTGAGTTTGCTTGAATTTATGTGAAAAAAAAAAAATTTTGTTTTTACCACATGGTATTGAATTTCGTAATTTTGGTATTTGTAACATGTAATAAGAATGTTGGGTTTCTCGAGATTAGTTTATGTCTGAAAACCGTGCCATGTATTATAATTTGGTTTTTTTTTTTTTTTTTTTTTTTTTTGGGGAGCAAACAGAAATATGTGTGATATGTATTTAGAATGCTATTGGAAGCCGTGATACTTGTTTGCTGATGTGAATGTTGTCTTTGCCATTGCCTTCTGTTTGTTTTTTGATACATCTTTTGTTTGGTTTTGGTTCTATTGGGATATTTAGTAGCAATGTGTTGGATGTTGTGCAGTCTCGAGTGTGCACGTCTTGAGTTTTTTCCATGTGGATTTTTTTTCTGTTTATGACTCTCATTTTAAGGTTTTAACTTGCACTCATGCCGTGTTGACTTTGGTGTGCCACTGCCACATTCTTCTGTGTAGACATCTTTGTGTTTTGAAATTTGATGCTGTGAATGCTTTAAGTAGTTAACTGTAGATGGAACACCCATCTGAAATAAGTTTTGAATTCCACAATTAAGTTTGACAAGCAATAAGAAAGTATATGAAAACCTGGGGGTGATGTATTTTGGTGCAATTTTCCATTGACCATGAAAACGTTTTCAGTTTGACAAGCAATAAGAAAGTAGATGAAAACCTGGGGCGTGATGAATTTTGGTGCAATTTTCCACGGACTATGAAAACGTTTTCAGTTGACTAGCAATTTTCAGTTACCAATTCACCCTTAGGCTTGGAGGAGCATATATAGAGATAGGATCAAATGCCATGCCCTGAAAAAGCTGGGTTGCATGCCAAACATGAGAAAATATGATATCATGTTTTCTGAAAAAGTGTTTTACACTGAAACAAAACAGGAACCGAAGTGTAGATTAAATTTTTACTGCAAGCATGTGTGCAGTGTGCCCTTTCTAGTTCCTTGATGTTAGGCTAAATGCTAATAAATTATATGGCCGTAAACTTCTATGCGCATGTGCTATTAGAAACTTTACATATACTTGACAGAAAGCCAGCTGCTATTCAATTTTTCCTGCCATAAATAACTTCATTTCTCCTGTACAATGGTCTAATCCATGGTTGGATATTTTGCTACTCTGTTTTTTTTTTTTAATGGAAAATTATGTTGGACATATGTTAAGTATTGATAGCAAGAAATTTTATGCTGGTATGTTGGCTCCTGTGCAATAGAGTAGCTACCATAAATGTTTTTTTTTATTTTTTTTCTTTAGTAATTTGTGAATTTTGTTTACCCTTCCCTTCTCACTCTAAGTAGTGAATCATTTTTCAGGTTCTTTCTGTATCTATCTTCAAGCCAGAGTCATAAAAACCAAGTAGTTAAAGCTCCAAAAACAGTATGTCTGTTTCCATGAGAGATTTGGATGAAGTTTTCCAGGGAGCCGGACAAAAGGCGTATCCTTTATCTAATGAATAGTCAATTTCTTTACAGTTTTTAAGTCTAATAAACTTAGGTTGCAAATTAGGGTAAACATATAAAAATGTAAATATGACGAGTATTACAGTAGTGTTTACGCTGCTTCTGCGACTGCAGTTCTTTTTATCTTGGGTATGGGTTTTGAATTCGATCTCTTACTTTGGAAGACTCCTGTGTTATTCTCCTTGACAATGTATAGTGGACTTGAAATTTGGCGCATTGAAAACTTTCGTCCTGTACCTGTGCCAAAGTCTTCTCATGGCAAATTTTCATGGGAGACTCCTATGTGATCTTGAAGGTAACTGATTTCATGGTGATCCAAATTCTTTTCTCATGTATTTATATTATTTTTCCAGCAGAATGTTAAGATGGATAAATGGGAATGCTCGGAAAGATAGGATTCTAAATGAGAAATCTGCTTTAAGATGGGGGTAGCTCCTATTGATAAAAAGTTGAGGAGAGTTGTTTGAGATGGTTTGGTCATGTTCAAAGGAAAGCAAATAATGAAATAATAAGAAAAAGTAGTTGATCTAAGTTGAGGGAACGAAAAAAAGGTAGAGGAAGGCCAAGAATAACATTAGTAGAAGTAATAAAAAGGACATGTCAATTAGGGAAGTAACAGAGAGCATGACTTCAGATAGAATAGAATGGAGGAAATGAATTCATATGGAACCATACTAATTTTTAGAGGATCCATAACTGGCCCAAAATTGGGACTAAGGCTTTATTGTTGTTGTTCTAGCAGAATGTGGCTTATAATATTTCTCAGTTAGCTATTGCTGGTTATTATGATGGCTAGACTCTCTTCCTTTATAATAGCCGCACACACAACTCTATTTTTGAACATTATTACTTGCGTATGGCTGAAAGGAATTATGCAACATGAGTATATTATGAAATAAGAGTTTGATTTCAATCATCTTTACTGTTTTTGGATGAGGTTCATGGTAGATTGTGTATGTGCTAGAACCTCAAATAACACTCAATATCAATGCTTTCTACAATGATTTAGAATTAATGTTCTCCTGCATATCTTTATAGAGCTAGTCAAATTAAAAAAATTTGACTTTATATGTTGCATCTATTGCTATAGATAATACTTATCATTTATGGAATGCATAAATGGCTAGCTTCAACATATGAAATCATATCTTTTTTATATGATAATGTGTACCTGTATTGACCTGGGTACTCATATTTCTAGATTTGTTGATCTGATAATTCTAATTTCAATCATGTGCCTGTGCCTTGTGTCTGCACAAAATCAAGGCAACATAGATATTTTGCTATTGCAAGCCCTAGCATCAATACAGAATTCTAAACCTCCATTTTCCATTTACTGTGACTGATGTGGCTTTCTTTAATCATATATGTAGCATCATACCTAGTGTTTGAATTGCTGCATACTAATTTAAACTTTGACTCTGGTTTTCCTTCGTTGTTTTTATGGTGTATGTCCTATGTAATTGAAACAGTTTTGTTGATAGGTGCTTTTAGTTGTCTGAGTTGTGAACTTAGTAGATGTCTAAGAATCTCATTATGTAGTGATCTTTTTCTTTCTTACTTGTTGCCTACAGACAACCACCTTAAAAAGTGGTGCTTTACATCATGATATCAATTAGCCCATATGCTAATTTAGTTGTTAACTTACAAAACACAATTTTTTCCATGCAGACGACTGCTTTAAAAAGCGGTGCCTTGCGTCATGATATCCATTACTGGCTTGGTAAAGATACATCTCAGGTAAGCTATTGTTGCATAGTTCTAGTTCATGTTCAATTTTCAATTCCCAGGATATGAATTTTTATTTGGTGACCACAACATTGTCAAATCAGGATGAAGCTGGTACGGCAGCCATCAAGACAGTTGAACTTGATGCAGCTCTTGGAGGACGTGCTGTTCAGTATCGTGAAATACAGGGCCATGAAACCGAAAAGTTTCTATCCTATTTTAAACCGTGTATTATACCTCAAGAAGGTGGAATTTCTTCAGGATTCAAGCATGCTGAGGCTGAAGAACACAAGACGCAGTTATATGTTTGCAAAGGAAAACATGTTGTTCATGTAAAGGAGGTTAGTCCATGGAGAACTTCTTTGTTGATGAGGGATTAGTCTTAGTGTGCAAGTGTGTGAGTGTGTACAATATAATATAAAGTATCTTTTTCCATTTTGAGTTGTTTTTGTTGGTGACAGGTTCCCTTTGCTCGATCTTCCCTTAATCATGATGACATTTTTATTCTGGATACCAAGTCTAAAATTTTTCAATTTAATGGTTCCAACTCATCTATTCAAGAGAGGGCTAAAGCATTAGAGGTTGTCCAGTACATTAAAGACACTTACCATGATGGCAAATGTGAAGTAGCTGCTGTTGGTAAGTGGACTAATATACTGAGGAGTTCAGAGATGATTGTTAACTACTATCACTTTTTTGATTCTATGTACTTGACTTTCCATACAGAGGATGGAAAGTTGATGGCTGATGCTGAAGCTGGTGAATTTTGGGGTTTCTTTGGTGGCTTTGCTCCACTTCCTAGGAAAACAGCTAGCGATGAGGATAAGGCTGTTGATTCTCATCCTACTAAGCTACTCCGGTATTTGTGATATCATTCCTAGGATCTTTGCTAAAAATGCATCCCATTATTTCTATATTGATCACCATGATATTATTTTAGAAATCCATACATGCATGTGTATTATTCTCTCTCTCTCTCTCTCTCTCTCTCCCCCCCCCCCCCCTTTTGATAGGTAAATACACAACACACGCTTTCACACAGAATTGAACCTGTAACTTCACCAGAACCTCTTACTTACAGGGGAGGAGATGGAATATGGTCTAAGGACAATTTGCATATGCATGTGAACCTTTTTTTTTTTTTTCCTACTTTCAAACTTTCCAAGGTTTTCCTATTTAAAGTTAGGATAAAAGATAACCAGTCCAAATTTGTTAATAAAAAAATTCTCAAAGATGCAAATTCATTTATGATCATTACTGCTTCATATAGTAAGATGAAGCTTCATTTATTATATATAGGACCCAATTATGTTGTAGTTCTGACAGATACATATTTTCCTTTTAAGCATTGAGAAGGGGAAAGCAGGACCTGTCGATTCTGATTCTTTGACAAGGGACTTGCTAGACACAAATATATGCTATGTTCTAGATTGTGGTATAGAAGTATTTGTATGGATGGGGAGAAATACCTCTCTTGATGATAGAAAGAGTGCAAGCGAAGCTGCAGAAGTAATGCTCAGTGCTTGTTCTTATCAAATATGATTTTGGCACTTCTATGTAAAATTTCAATGACATTTGTATTATTATTGATCTCACCAAACAGGAGTTAGTCCGTGGCCCTGATAGACCTCAAGCACACATTATTCGAGTAATTGAGGGCTTTGAGACAGTGATGTTCCGCTCCAAGTTTGATTCATGGCCTGAGACAACTAATATAGCTGTGTCAGAGGATGGTAGAGGCAAAGTTGCAGGTCAGTGATTAAAATGATTTCTCCATGATTTTGTCATTTCCATACTTTATAGTTTATACTTAACTATGACTGTCACCATTATCATGACATAAGCCACAGCTGCAGCATTCTCATCATCACCATATAAATTCTTGTTTCTGTTCTCTCTCAATGATTTTGTAGCATTGCTAAAACGCCAAGGGGTTAACGTGAAGGGTCTGTTGAAAGCTGATCCTGTTAAAGAAGAACCTCAACCATATATTGACTGCACTGGAAATCTACAGGTGCTGTATCAATATGTTTATCTATATCTATAATAGTCAACCAGTTAAGTCAGGAACTTGAAAATGAAGGAGGCAAATTTTTTTTTTTTGCCCCCACCACCCCCCCCACCCCCCCCCCCCCCCGCTCCCCTTCTAATAGTGCCAAGTAAACCTACTATTTCTTTTTGCAAAACTGCTTGTCAGCAAGAGTTTCGGTAGCCTTACTGCTTATCTTGCAACTCCAAAGCTGCTTGCAAAATCTCCATGTTTACCTAAATGGGGAGCGGATGCCCAAAAAAGGCAAGGGAAAGCAGGAAATATGGTCCAAAACATACAAGGCATATCTGAAACAAGAACTTGAGATTTTAGGAAATACAAGAAAAATAATTGGAATCATTTGTAAAATTTTTGGGCAACTAATTAGAAACATAAGGATTGAAAGGGTCTGCAAGAAATATTTCCTTACTTATCATAGAAAGGGCTCTGGAAACAACTAAGAAGCATGAGACAATTAATTGATTCTTTTTGGTTCATGAGTGTTTCCTAGAATTTGGGGAATGCACAATATGAGATGTCCATTACCTAATTCCTACTCCTTCACGTGGGGAAATTTTGTAAATATGTTTATAGACCATTGGTCAATTTTTACCTTGCTTTATAATTGTGTTGCTAATGGTAGTTAATCCTGTTTGCACAGGTCTGGCATGTGAATGGCCAGGAAAAGACTCTCCTTCCAGCTTCTGATCAGTCAAAATTTTACAGTGGAGATTGCTATATCTTTCAGTATTCGTATCCTGGAGAAGATAAAGAGGAATACCTTATAGGAACATGGTTTGGAAAGATGAGTGTTGAGGTGAAATTTTTTAAAATATTTAATTGATTATTTCAACACTATACTGAGCATATCATAGAGCATTTTAAACGCTGCAAACATTTCCGTAAGAAAGGCCTAGGGAAGTTAAAGGGCTGATGATTTTAAGAGTGGGAAACAATTGAGCTTTAGTGTTTTCAATTGCAAGAGTATACAGCAGCTGTCAGATCTTGTTTAATGGCCTAGTGTTTTAGTTGTACCTTGTTCTTTTCCTGCATATGTTTTGTCTGTTTTATCATTATACAAATAGTGCAGTTGTGTTTTGATTGATGAAGTTCATTTTTTATTTGTTTTTATAGTACTGTTAATAAAATCCAGCAGCATTCGTTGACACAAATGTTTTGTTAGCTTTTTATACCTTAAACTAACCCCCCCCCCCCCCTTCAATTCCCCCGCATTTTATAATGGTGATGTTGAAAGATTGAATGGCCATCAGTCCTCTCTTTATTTGAACACAATAACAAAGTAAGATTCAATTGTAAATAAATAAAAAGAAATAGAACAAAACCCTCTTGATTTAAACATGAATTTATAGCATATGGTATATGTGTACTGATCAACTCCTGATAGCATTCTTTTGGAGGCTGCTTTGCTTTCTGTCTGGACTCTGAAGACCAGAAGTTGTTATTTTCTATTTTGGTCTATAGCTAATTTGGTTTTAATGGTTCTCTTTTTTAATAATCACACCTACAGGAACATATAAATATGTATCTCTGCTATAAATATACCACAATGTTGCTATTATAAATTTATTTGTTGTTTACTTTTAGTGCATTTGCTACTGAAAATAGGATGAAAGGGCTTCAGCAGTGTCACTGGCAAGCAAGATGGTTGAGTCATTGAAGTTTCTGCCCACCCAGGTAGTTTTTCTTCGCGTGAGATTTTTGAATCTGCTGTTTTATTGATAAAATTATGTCCTTATTCCTTTCAAATGACTCACACTGATGGTATTTGATATTTATGCTAGGCTCGCATCTATGAGGGAAAAGAACCAATTCAGTTTTATTCAATCTTCCAGAGCTTTATTGTTTTCAAGGTTTGTAGAATCCTAATATACCATGAAAGAAATTCAAGGTAAGAAACTCATATTTCTTCAAATTTTCAGGGCGGTCTTAGCGATGGATACAAAAATTACATTGCAGAGAAAGAAATTCCTGATGAGACATATAAAGAGGATGGAGTTGCATTATTTCGAGTCCAGGGCACTGGACCTGATAATATGCAAGCAATACAAGTTGAAGCAGTACGTCTTTTTTTTCCCCTCTTTGTACTTCTAGACTCTATAGATTTGTGGGTTTTCTCCCTTTTTTGGTGGGCATACACTTGTTCAGTATATTAAAATAATTTACATCTTTTTCACTTCCTTTTTCTCTTTTTTGTTGAATCAGGCTGCATCATCTTTGAATTCTTCGTACTGTTACATTTTACATAGTGACTCCACCGTCTTTACATGGTCTGGAAACCTCACATCCGCAAATGACCAGGAGCTGGTTGAGAGGCAGCTTGATCTGATAAAGGTCTGTTGTTTGTATCTCTTCTCCTAAATAATTTTTTTTTTTTTTAAATTTGATTCAACGTGCAGATTCTTTGCGTGTTATATTTTCAGCAACATATTCATTATGAACAGAGATATTATCAAGAATTTCTATATAGATTTTTACTCTCTTTTGTCATTGGTAATACATTTCTATTCTATTAATACATATTTAATTATATATTGAATTTTGTCAACCAAGTCATTGGTGAATTACTTTAGAGCCAATTTGACTGATCAATTTCTCTTGGCATTATGGCATAAATTTTAATTAAAAGAGGCTTATTACAATTCTTTTTACTATTTTTTGTTCTGCACATCAGGAGGTCCTTGCTGAATATTCATGTTCTCTTTGTATGGTCAGTTCTTCTTGTCTATCTATTTCTCATACGTTGTTAATCGTCTGCAGCCGAATATACAATCCAAAACACAAAAGGAGGGTGCTGAATCTGAACAGTTTTGGGGTTTGTTAGGAGGAAAATCCGAATACCCCAGCCAAAAGATTGTCAAGGATGCTGAAAGCGATCCTCACCTATTTTCTTGCCATTTCTCAAAAGGTATGGATAATTTAAATGCTTGTCGGTAAAATTTGTTTCTTTCACTTTGTTTAAAATAAATAAAAATTGACTCTCTTTTTTTTCCCATGGTTTTGATCACTTCCAAAATGGACACCAATCTGCAGGAAATTTGAAGGTGTGTATATCTTTTAGTTTATCATTTATAATACAATTATCAGTGTATGCGATCCTGAAAGTTATTTTCATTTATGCTTGTGATGAAAAATGTGTGCATGTTCCAGAAGTACTTTTCTTTTGCTTATGTTCTCCATGTGTTTCTATGGTTTGTCTAGTGTAGCTCCTGATGGTTTGATACTTTGTCTTGTATTCAGTTATATTTATCATATGAGAATATCTATGAAACTTTAATAATGAGATGATTTATTATTCACCATTCATGGGGAAAGTCATGCTATAAGGGTCATTACCAATTGCTAGTCCCACTTAAGTGGGATCAGGTCCTAGGGGGTGGCTGGGAAAGTCTTGCTATAAGGGTCCTACAGCGTTTTTATATGAATGTCATACCATATTAATTCTATTTTATTTTTGCACCATGAGTTTATTTTGATGTCATTCTTTCAGGTGACAGAGATATACAACTTCACCCAGGATGATTTGATGACTGAAGATATATTCATCCTGGACTGTCAGTCAGAGATCTTTGTCTGGGTTGGCCAACAGGTTGATTCCAAAAATAGAGTGCATGCTTTAACCATTGGGGAGGTAAGAAGAATTAGGCTTTGGCTGGAAGAAATACATTTACTTTGCTTAATCAGCTTGTACCTATAGTAATCAAAAAAATGTATATCATTGGCTTGATAAGAATCTCATGGAAGCTGGATACCACTATATTTAAGCTCGCTCAACTTTCTTCTCCAACCTCCTCCTCCCACACCCCCCCCCCCTTCTTTTTACTTTTGGATCTGCTAGGGGCCTATTGGACCTAGAGGCTACACAAAGGAAGGTGGTCATCTCATTTCTTTTAAGCCTTCCTTTTCCTGGTTTAGGCAGGATGTGATCTCAAGGATGGCAAGAGACTTTACTAGCAAATACCCACCTTCTCATTGAAGTCTTTGATTTATGTTAAATATTGAATTGCAAGTTTAGAATCAATAATCTCTCAATATTTCTAATGCCTGGATACTTCCATTGCTTTTCTTAATGTTGGTTTTTCACTTTCAACAGAAATTTCTTGAGCGTGATTTTCTTCTAGAAAATTTATCTCATGAAGCTCCAGTATATATTGTCATGGAAGGGAGTGAGCCACCTTTCTTCACACGCTTCTTCACATGGGACTCTGGAAAATTTTCTGTAAGTGACTTCTATAATTATTTTTAAATAATCAACATGACTTCAAATCTTTTGTAAGAATCTTTTCATTTGGGTACAGATGATCGGTAACTCATTTCAAAGGAAACTTACCTTAGTGAAAAATGGGGGTACTCCAACTGTTGATGTAAGACCTCCTTAATCTTTTCCATTTGCTTTAAGATTTCATTGATCTTGAGTAACTGCTTTCTTAGGATTTCATTTACTTTTGCACTGGAAATTCTGTGTCATCCTATGTTGATTTCATCTGTCATATCGATTCACATCTTTTTGTCTATCTTCAATAATTGTTGCATACTAATATATGTGACAGAAGCAAATCTCATTTATTATCACATCATCCATTCACCATTTTATGACGTAAGAGTAAATTACGCATACTTTGCCTTTGGAAATATTGTACATTAGGTGCTTTGATTTTATTATGTTGCTGCACTTCTTCTTCTTTTTTTCTTCCCTCTGGATTTCACTTTCTATTAACTTTTTTGAATTATTAAAAAGATAAAGATCTTTCTTAAAGTATCATAATCAATCTTTATATCAAGTCATCAAATAATCAGGTCTATAAGTCAACATATAAAATCATCAAAGCTTGCACATAACTTGATTCTTGTTGAAAGTTAAAAAATGCTAACACTTGGCTTGTTTTAACAAATAGATATGACATCTTAACATACGAATCAATTAACTAATACTTTCAGTTCCATCTTCATATTTAGATGGAACACCTTGATATGACTTGTCTGGGAAAAACAAAATAGATTGATGAGATATGTTAATAGACAAACCAATTAACTACTATATTCTGACTCATGCATTTTTTGGATTCTTGTTGCCACTATTCTGTTTATATATAATTTTTTTTATGCATTACTAGAAACCCAAACGGAGAACACCTGTATCTTATGGAGGAAGATCCAGTGTTCCAGACAAAAATCAGCGTTCTAGAAGCATGTCTTTTAGCCCTGACCGAGTTCGTGTAAGGGGTAGGTCTCCAGCTTTCAATGCACTAGCAGCTACTTTTGAGAACCCTAATGCCAGAAACCTTTCAACTCCACCCCCGGTCGTCAGAAAACTCTACCCAAGATCTGTGACCCCAGATTCAGCAAAACTGGCATCCAAGTCTGCAGCTATAGCAGCACTAACTGCCACTTTTGAACAGCCACCACCAGCACAAAAAGTTATTATGCCTCGATCTGTCAAGGGTATGCATTTTTGGGTTTCTTGAAAGCAAATTTTATTATTATTGCACCTCAATCTACAAAGTTGCTTATATTTGATGTGCTTTATTGTCATCGGTGAAGTGAGCCCAGAGGCCATCAAGCCAAAGCCAAAGCCAAAACCAGAGACAAATGATAATAAGGAGAATTCTATGAGCAGCAGAATAGAATCCCTTACTATACAGGAAGATGTGAAAGAGGGTGAAGCTGAAGATGATGAAGGTCTCCCAATATACCCATATGAACGCCTTAAAATTTCGTCAACAGATCCTGCTGCAGAGATTGATGTGACCAAGCGAGAGGTAAGAATATTGAGGAAGCAATGTAACAATATATTATCATTTTTACATTCTGTCATTCTCATTTAATGCACTGCATGCAGACATATCTGTCGTCAGAGGAATTCAGGGAGAAATTCGGGATGGGAAAGGATGCGTTTTACAAATTGCCCAAATGGAAACAAAACAAGCTCAAAATGGCCCTTCAATTATTCTGAGTCCTTTATTCCCAGCCTTTTCAGCAACTCCCTGCAGTTTAAATTGCAGGTGGAAGAAAGCTTGCTCGCAAATCTGTACATACTCTTTCCTCACAAAAGTTTCACTTTTATTATCATTAGTAAAACTCATTCAGCATTCTAACTGCAGTACTTTTATTTGCAGTGGGGGAACTCATTCTCAGGAGTACAAGGGACAGCATCAGTGCATTTTTAGCTGCTTCTGCTCCCAAGAAGCTTGTTTTCTTGATAAATGGACAGAACCAGAGATTTTTTTCTCCTACTTTCCCCCTCCCCCCCCCCTCTTTTTTTTTTTCTGGTGGTTTGAATGTCTAGCTTTGTTTCTTTGTTGAGTTAGTTGCTTGGTATTCTTTTTGGTCACAGGTTTGTTGTGAGCTTGCATTTTTGTTCATCTTCATTTTCATTTTTTTTGAAAAAAATTCAAATTGTTTTTCAGTAGAGCGATAGGGTCTTGCGAATGCAGAGTCTACTTAGGTTGTATTGATAACTGAGGATGGAAGTGTGTACAGCAGAGTATAAGAACCAGTTCACTTTATTTATTTGTTTTTGACAATAAAGGTGTGATTTTTTTTTCCCCTTGTTTATCTTCCTTCCCTCCCCAAAAAAAAGAAAGGAAAAGTGACAAAACAAAAAGATTTTTCTTTCACTTGTAATCTAAATTTGTTTGGCTGTATGGCAAAACTTAACCACATCAGAAAGATGGGTTTTTAATCAATTCCTGATACAAGATCCTGGGCTTAAATTTTTTATTGTTATTAATTTTACTGTGTTTCATGAATTGTAGCCCACTTCATTTTGTGTATCATTTTTCCATAGAAAGAAGCGAGGTTAAAACTTTCAATTAAATGATTAGCTACTTTGTGTTAACAGATTTATTTATTAAAAAAAATGGTGGGGGTCTCATTTTCCTTAAATATTACAGTTTTTTTTTTTCATTATTAAAAAAATGGTATCTCAGCTCTGCTAGACTAATCAAATTCAAACCCATGAGATAGCCCAAAAATCTCATTAGTCGATAATGTTATACATGTAATTTGTTGGTATCATGTTGATTTATCCATATGTACATACTGTTTTGTGGACCTAGAAGTGTATTTTTTTTTTTTTTTTTAAAGAGAATCGAGCCTCGTACAAGTTACTTTCTGATGTTTTAATGGGATAATTGTGATGGGAGCATATGTTCATACTGTTTTAAGAGCCTTGAATTTTTTTTTTTTTTTTTGAGAATCGAGTCTAGAACAAGCTATTTCCTAAAGTTTAATGGGATAATTGTGGTAGGTGCCTGTATCTGTGTTCGTACTGTTTTGTGGGCCTATAAATTTTGAGAATCGAGCCCAGAACAAAGTTATTTTCTGTAGTTTTAATGGGGTAAATGTACTAAATAATTGCGGTGGGTGCAGATAATAATGATTTTGGTAGTTGGTAAATTGGAAGTTAGTGACCCTTGAAAGGTTGATAGGAATGGAAGAACGTGTGTGGGGAAGGATACCTTCTGTAAAGGGCTGTCCTTTTTTTTTATAATAAATAGTCTTACCCATTGGTAAAAGTTACGACCTTCCAAATTTTGTTGCATTCTAACCCAAATAAACAAAAATACTTACTGGTGGCAATAAATTAAGAACTTTGAACTTTCTCACAAACAAATTCCATTTTGTGGAGAATGAACCAATTTGTGCGACAACAATATTGACTATTTTAAAAGGAATATATAGGTACTTGAAAATCAACTTGTTTACAAGGAATATATAGGTCCTTGTTTTATAAACTATTTTGTGTTTATCTGATCCAAGCTTTTCATTAGTATTTGTGGGACTGATTTCTGGATGCATAACCAAAAAGGTTACTGATCAACTGTGCAAGTTCTAGACTCTACAGAGATCAAAGCTATTTGTTGGTATGGGATCTCATAAAGCCCTTGGACTAGATGATTTTCTTAGCTGTGTTTTACAAAGCAAATACTGGTCTATTATTGTTGTAGAAGCTGAGTCTGAACATTTTCTTTACTTATGCCCATATGCTTACACAAATTAATAACCTTTAATAGCCTTGGTGCCAAAATCAAATTAGATTTCATATTAAGTGGTTTCATGCCCCTTAATTTATGTCATGTAATATACAAAAATGTTGTCTAAATATTTTGGCAAACACATTAAAACCTTTGTTGCTTAAAATAATTTCTACATGGCAACTCTATTACTATTACACTGTCCTCATGCCTATCAGAACCGGTTGAGGCAAACAGTTAACTTTTTCAAATCCTTCAGATATTTAACAAAAATCTTAAGGGAAAGACTAATCAAGGAGTAATGCTCTCAAAGTGGCCTAAATGCTTGTAGGGCCAAGTCACTCGGCCCAAATGCTAAGTATGTCGGACTTCCAATGTTTGTTAACAAGCCTAAAAAGGAAATATTTGCTCATGTTGCTGAGTGGGTTAAAATCAATAACCAAAAACTGAAAAGATCTTATCACAGGCTACCAAAATGACCTTACTAAAATCTATTGTGTCTTCTCTTCCAATAACTCAAGAATGAAAGGTTTGACCTGATTAAAATCAAGAAGTTCCTTCAACTTGCATTGCATACTTAATTAACTGCAATCTTATTTTGAAATGTAAAGGCTCAAAAACAAGACAACCCCAAATTTTAGAGGCTAAAGACATTTTACTCTCTTGTGTTCCCACTTCATACTCTTATTTTACAAGTGTGTGCACGTGCACGCACGTGCGCGCGTGTCTACTGTAATGCTATAAGTTGAAGACTAAGGGTCTTGGGAAATAAGAGATAAGAAAAATAAGAGGAAATGAATGGAGAAAGTTATACCAGATTGGCTTATTGAATTTTTACACTTGCACTTACATAGGTTTAGTTGGCCTAAAAACTGCCTGTAAGTAATTGGCTAACTAACTCCTCAACCAACTGATTTCACAACACCCTCGAACAACCCTTTCTTGATCCATTCTTGCCATTTCTTACAACTAACCTTGCGATTCGTATATGTTACAACATTTACGTTCATTACACATACAATGTAGTGACAAAACTGTTTTAACTTCTGTGACAAGTTGATTGGCAACTTCTTTGGCCTCAAGAGGTTGCCAATTTGGTTAACTTCCTAAAAAGATCCTACAAAAATAATCAACTCAACAAATTTAAATGCCTCAGTGTTCTTTTTTAATGAAGCAGTGATGAGAATAACGAATTAAATCGTGAACAAATTATCAAAGAAGCTACACTAAGAAATGAAACAAAAGTAAATTAATTGAGTTTCAGCCTGCTTTTGATGTTCTTGCTACAGGTGGTAGGACAACTGAATCAAGTTTCCCAGGATAAGGAGTCCATAAGCCTAATCCACCCCTACTCTCTTTCATTCCACTACCTTTCCCGCTAAGCTCGGTGAGGTTCTTTACCCATTCAACCGCAGAAGAATGCTCCCTCGTGTGTGGGTGCAGCACAAACAGTGAGTTGTACTCGCAATTTGGAAACATAAAGAACTTGAAGAAATCCCGTAACCTGTATACAACATAGCCAAAGCTCAATTGATCTCTGGGTGTGAAGAGGTCAACCTCATTGAACCACAAGCAACTAAACAAGTTACTCATTGGTGTATGTTCTCGTATGATAACGGCTCCTTCTGGCACATCTGCATTTCACAACTCTGTCAATATTATGAAGAACAAATGTATCATATATATACATTAACAAATCCCCTATCTTTTTTTTTTTTTTTTTTTGAAATCACAAATGTAGAGCACCACCTTTTTTGTAATATTACTACATAATCTTTGTTAAATTACCAAATATCCCAAAAGCTTAAGCTATTGGGATATAACAAATTTAATTATTTAACCACATACTTCTAACACTCCCCCTCAAGTGTGGGCCGAAACTACCTCTTCAGTAGGTGAGACCCAATACATGGGATTTTAAATGGGAGGTAGAGTGAAAAAGACAAGGATAGAACTCAGGACATTTTGCTCTGATACCATGTTAAATTACCGTTTGTCCCAAAAACTTAAGCTATTGCAATATGGTAAATTTAATTAATTGACCACATACTTCTAAAAATCTTCTTCATTATTAGCTTACTCTACTAGAGTAAAATACAAGATGGACTTTTATAATGAAAACAACTTGGTAGAGGTTGACCTCAGTGAACTAGTTCTTTTGCATCATGGGACAGGCTCCTCTGACACAAAAGGTTGTGCCTCTCTCTACATATAAACTAAACTGTGTAAATTATCTTTGGAAAAGAAATACTATGGTCACAAGTCTTTGAATTTTCCAAAACCTCTAATGCAATTTTTCTCACCAATAATGGCTCGCTTTGTCCATTCTCCATTGTTCACAAATAAAATTTTATGATGTACACAAGCACTCTTGGATTAAAAAGACCAAAGAGAACAAAGTAAAGAACCAAAATGTCTAGTCTGCCATCTTACCACTAATGGTTTTTCCCCCAGGTCTCCATGACGGCATCCCTTCATAACGGTAAATTTTCATGTGGAGATCAATAAGAGGTCGGGCATATCGCTTTCTCCGCTTGTTTGCATCAGCTTCCTCATAAATACTACGGTGATGCTTGTGCTGAGCAATAGCAAAAGTATGCTTTCCACGCCATAAATATCTGAAAACCAAAAGTGGTTCCTTTAGAAAGCAGTTTCTCCTTGATATCAGTAAGAGATATGCAACAATGTAGAGCAAGAACAAAAAGTTTGGTACGACAGGGTTTTTGGAAAAACTTATCTTGGATGGACCTGATATTTTTTTTATTAATATCTTGGACGGGCAATCTTCACATCAAACTATTCCACTTTTTTTTTTTTTTGATAGATAACGAAAATTTTATTAGAAAAATAGCCAACCCGAGTACATTGGGGATGTACTATGGGGGCAAAAATCAAGAATCAAAATTACAATGATCAAATAAAACAGGAATGGAAGAACAAGTAAAATGCGATAAAGCCACACTCCAAGCAAGGAGAGTGTGACAAAAAAAAGATTTAATCTCTAGCAAGGACCGTTCACATCCCTCAAAACATCTAGCATTCCTTTCACTCCAAATGCACCACATCAAACAATGCGACACTAGTCTCCAAAGGCCTATATTGCGATGACGCCCAAACTTACCTTACCAAGATTCAAACACCTCAATTACCTTATGTGGCATAACCCAGTGAATTCCAAACAAACAAAACACCAAAGACCACAACTCAAAAGCTATGGGGCAATGAAGAAGAAGATGATCCACCGACTCTCCACACCTTTTACACATATAGCACCAATCAAGAACAATAATAAGCCTTCCGCGAAGATTATTTGTTGTAAGAATTTTACCTAAGGAAGCAGACCAAGAGAAAAAAGCTACCCTTGGAGGAACCTTCGATTGCCACACCATTCTCCAAGGGAAAGAAGTAAGATTAGGAGGGTAGAAAGAAAGATAGAATCCTCTAACCTCAAAACCTCTACTCCTAGCGGGTTTCCAACAAACTTTGTCAGGGCCAACCCCCCTCCCAGTTGTAGAGTAGACAACGCCCATAAACCGATCAAAAGATTCTTGCTCCCAATCTTGCGGTGGACGACGAAATCTAACATCCCAATGAATCCTCCCACCAGACCAACCCATCACCTCTGCCACCGAAGCATCTCTTGCCCTACTAAGACAGTAAAGTTCTGGAAAAGCCTCTTTGAGGGTACAATCTCCACACCACACATGCTTCCAAAACTTCACTCTAGTACCGTCCCCCACCTCAAACCGTAGGAGTTTAGAAAAGATCAACCAGCCACTTCTAATATACCTCCAAAGGCTAACACCATACGCACTTGTCACATTTTTCGTGCACCAACCACCCCAATCATTCCCATATTTCGCCTCTATAACCTTCCTCCATAAAGCATCTGTCTCTATACCATACCTCCATAACCACTTGCCTAACAAGGCAGAGTTAAAACTTCTTAAACGTCTTATACCTAGCCCCCCAACCTGCACAGGCCTACAAACCTTAGCCCATTTCACCAGGTGTAATTTAGAATCACCACTAATACCACTCCAAAGAAAATCTCTTTGTAGTTTCTCTATGCGATTGGCCACCTTCTCAGGAATAGGAAGAATGGAAAGAAAATAAGTAGGTAAAGAGGATAGAGTACTTTTAATAAGAGTTACCCTTCCCCCTTTAGATAAATAAAGCCTCTTCCAACCTGCTAGTCTCCGCTCCATCTTCTCTAAAATAGGGTTCCATACTGAGAGCTCCTTGAATTTTGCACCTAAAGGAAGGCCTAGATATTTCAAAGGAAGGGAAGAATGCCTACACCCTAATAATCCCACCAGATCATCCAGATTGTGCACGTCTCCAACTGGAACCAGCTCTGATTTTCCCAAATTAATTCTTAAACCTGAAACCTCCTCAAATCTAGTCAGAATCTCCCTTAAAGTAACTAACTGATTAGGATCAGCATCACAGAAAATAAGGGTGTCATCTGCAAATAAGGGGTGAGTCACCATCATCGAAATACCAGCCATATTGCCTACATAAAATCCCGACAACTGTCCAGTATTTGCAGCCACATCCAACATACGGCTCAGAGCCTCCATGACAACATCAAATAGCAACGGGGATAAAGGATCCCCTTGCCGAATCCCCCTAGAGCTGCTAAAGAAATCAGAAGGACTACCATTAAGCAGAATGGAAAATTTCACTGTAGAAATGCAACACATAATCCATTTTCTCCACTTCTCTGAAAACCCACAACGTTGGAGCATATACATTAGAAAACCCCAATTCACATGGTCATACGCCTTCTCCACATCCAACTTACACAACACCCCTGGAATCCTTGTCTTCAGTCTACTATCAATACATTCAGCAGCAATAAGGACAGAATCCAAAATTTGTCGACCTTTCACAAAAGCATTCTGCGAATCTGAAATAAGCCCATGTGCAACCCTTCGAAACCGATTAGCCAACACCTTTGAAATAATCTTGTAAATCCCACCAACTAAAATAATTGGCCGGAAATCCTTAACCTCCATAGCATCCACCTTTTTAGGAATAAGGGTAAGAAATGAAGCATTAAGACTCTTTTCAAACACAGCTTAAGTATGAAAATTTTGAAACACATCCATAATCTCTTTCTTCAAAACACTCCAGCAAGACTAGAAGAAAGCCATGGAAAACCATCCGGACCAGGAGCCTTATCACCATTGAACCCATTAATCACTCCAAACATCTCATCCTCATCAAAAGGCTTATCTAACCAGAGAGCATCTTCCTCCGAGATTCTAGAGAATTCCACATCATCTAGGACAGGTCTATGGGTCACATTTTCAGAATAAAGCTACCTATAAAAATGAGAGATACACTCTGCTATGGCCTCCGGATCTGAAGACAATTCTCCATCTACCATAAGCCTATCAATAGAGTTAAATCTCCTGTGAGAATTGGCTATACGATGAAAGAACTTAGTATTCCTGTCTCCTTCTCTAATACAAAGAACTCTAGATTTCTGTCTCCAACAAATTTCTTCCAAAAGAGAAGCTTTCTCTAACTCTCCTCGGATCCTTTCCAACTCCAGCTTTTCCTCTTCTGTTAGACCACGACTATCCTCAATAGTCTCTAGAACACTAAGATCCTTCCACAATTGTTTCCCCCGTTCTTCTACATTACCAAAAACCTCTACATTCCATTTTTTCAAATCACTTTTCAGAAGCTTTAATTTGTTTGCCAACACAAAACTCGGAGCCCCATGCACATGATAAGATTCCCACCAAGATCGCACCCTTTCCACAAAACCCTCATCCTTAAGCCACATGTTTTCAAAACGAAAAGGCCTCCTGCCCCTATGAAAGGATCCACCTTCCAAGACAATCGGAAAATGATCCGATAAGAGCCTCGACATTCTTCTCTGACAAACAGTAGGGAACTTATCCTCCCAATCTGGAGAGAATAAGAATCTGTCCAGCCTAGCCTTCGATGCAACTTCATGAGAATTAGACCAAGTAAAAGTTCCCCCTTCCAACGGGATATCAATCAGACTTTGCTCTGAAATAAACTCAGAAAACTCACACATAGCAGCAGTAAACGCAGTAGCACCAGCACGTTCGGAAGGGAATCTTACCACATTAAAGTCACCTCCCACACACCATGGCACATTCCACCAACTGCTCAACCCAGATAATTCCTCCCATAAAAACCTTCTGTCACCCACTGAATTGGGACCATAAACTCTAGTAAAAGCCCATACAAACTGATCTACCACACTTTGAAACTTACAAGAAACTGAAAAACATCCCACTGCGTCCTCCACTTTGTCCACAACCCGTGTGTCCCACATCAGTAACACCCCTCCAGAAGCTCCACAAGAACCTAAATATGACCAATCAACATGTTGGCCACCCCACAGACTGCGAATCACAGCTCTGGTTATCAACTCCATTTTAGTTTCTTGAAGACATACAATATCTGGCCTCCAACTCCTAATCAAATTTCTAACCCGAAGCCTTTTATCCTGCTCATTCAATCCTCTAATATTCCAAGAAATAATCTTCACATTCATTGATGCACCACCACAGCCCGCTCACTACTAATACTCCTTCTCTTAGCTGACCCATACTCAACATTCAAAGAAGTCATTAAGTTTTTCAATTCCCGATGACCCTTTTGCCCTGATTTAACCACCTTCTTCTGACTATCTACCTCATGTCTTTGTTTATCCTTTTTCCTGGCCTCTAAGGCTAACAACAAACCCGTAATTTGCTCCTCAAAGCCTTCCAATGAAGTCCCCACAGATTTCCTAAATGCCTTAATCCGATTGGTTACCCACTGTGATAACATCAAACTATTCCACTTGTAAGGTAAAAAGAGAATGACGCAGGATAACCATAACAAAACTGAAACAATGGAAAAATAAAAGATATGACATAGGAGTCAGCACTTAGGCTATGCTTGGAGTCAGCACCAAGCGGGAAAATCACTAAGAGTCAGCACCTAGGGTAGACCTGGAGTCAGCACCAGACCAAAGAAAGACCAAACGGCCATTGTTTTCATTCATCAAAATATCAACTATCTCTTCAAGGAGTACAATAGGTTGCTCATAAAGGATTGCTAAACCCTAGTTCTAATTGGCTAGGAAACCCTAATTGCCTTATTACAAAAATAACCTTGCTTCTAAATTAAAATACTAATAGCCCAATAAACTGATAGGACCTAAAACATAAAAATACAATTGACTTGTAAACATAAATAATACTAAATAATAATCTTCTTGCGTCTCCCGCATCAGAGAATATCCCAAATCACAAATCATAAGCATTTTTCTGCCTTCCATCTAGTTAGGTAGAAAGCTTCATCAGTTCTTCCCCAACACCTCATGAACACCCCGCTAAACCATTTATTTGCAAGTTAAGGTAAGAAAAGAACAAAATCTCTAAATGAAGAAACCAAAAACCTCCAATTACTGAGACTAATAAACTATTTGACCTTTCTTTTTTTTTTTTTTTTGGCAAGTACAAACCATAACTAAAAGTACTTATATAAAAAATAAACTATAACTAAAAGTGCAGAAAGGGCATAATGCATGAACCAAACCATCAAGTTGAAACTGATGCTCATTTTAATGAAACCAGAAAGCATAACAAACAAAATATTCAAACTTTTCGTTTCCTCTCATTTTCTCAACTGAATGAAGTGCCAGTTTAAAGCTCTATTTCCCGACCGAATGAAACCAGAAAACATAACAAACAAAATATTTAAAGCTCTATTTCTCAACTGAATGAATATAAAATGCAATTTCCCACTGTCTCAAGACACAAATATACATACACAAAATGCAAACAAAGATACAAATGCCAGAAGATACTTAGGAATTTTAGAAGATACCTTTCTAGCATTAGCAATGGATCAACAATCAGTTCCATTTTACCATCTATCCAAATGCTGTACTGAGCTTGAGGGAACAATCTGTGGAGTAAAATCTTAGGAATTTTTCCATTCCTTCTGGGCTCATCATAAGGTGGATGCTTCAGTAAGACAAGACGCCAGATACCCACCCACTTCCCCCCATTACCATCATCTCTGATAGTAACATTTTCCTTTATGAATTTGAGGGAGATCTCATCCAACACCATAAGAAAACAGAAGAGCTTCTTAGAGCGAAGGCTTATATTTGAAGGCTGATGAGGTACATCGTATCCATCAAAAATTCCAGATGCAACCACAAACCGACACTTCTTGACATATTTGATGTCTGAAGGAGCCATTTCAGCACCACTATTTCGAATAAATCCACAGTGCACCTGAAGGACCAGCATATAGTAAATAAGAGCTTATTTAAATATGTGGGGAAAAGAGAATAGTGACAAACCATATGAATTTTCAACATACATGAAATCAGAAAACCAACATGAAATTGATAACAGCAGCCTTCCATTCATCATTCTTCTTTTAGGTAAAAATATGTGCTATAGAATACGACAAAAGCATTTTATTTTCATTGTCAAAATACAAATAATCAATTGAAACTCATGCTTAACTTCATCATGACCATAAACATCCTAAATATTAGCAGTGGTAAAAGTAGCAACAAAACAACAAACAGTAAGAACAACACCATCAATAACAATAATAAAATAGTTAATTTTACCTTCATGGTTGAATTTAGTTTAAAACTCTTCTCTCTCTGCGACCAACTTTCTTGTCCTCCAAACAGTGGAGCTGTCTGAGATCTATTATTCCATTGGTCATCTTCCATGACAAAGAATAAATCTTTGACAAATCTATCATGAGTCCTTCCCTCTGGAATAACTACTTTATCAGGGTCATTGGCAAGGGGAATTGGACAGCCTAGTTAATATGAGCAAATCAATACCAATTATTACAATTAAGCAAAGATCAACACATCAGATAAGAAACATTGCCATGATCTTACGGTGTTGAGGTTTCGGTACGAGCCCCATTGTGTCTAACACTGTGTATACTTTGCTATCTTTGTTACATATAGCTGCATGACAAGCAGAAAACCATCATATTATCACAAACCAGAGAGAGATATCTGCAAATATAGTAAAAAAATTTAAAAAAATGCAGATCCTTTCCACTATACATCCATGATGTAATTCTATCATGTTTGCATCAGTGACTAGCAATCCAGTATTATGGTGTAAGTAATATCTGAAATATTCACAAGATTCTCTAATATTAAGAATTGTTACAGAATGATAAGAACACAGCCCTGCCCTTGAACCCCTCAAAAATAAGATCCATATACATTCTTTCTTCCTGATTCAAATGCATTTCTTATTTTCCACATTAATTCATGAATAGCTGCCAAATTTATAGCTTTTATGGGCCTTCAAGAGCAATTTACTTTTTCCTCAGTCATTCTCCTGGGTTTTAAATATGCATGGGATAAGAGATCAAGAGATCGAAAAAGGATACATGTGTTGCAAGTAATACTTCAGAGATCAATGATACTCAGTTTACCATCATATTCCTATGCAAAGAACTTATATGATTTCCTATTTAATTACTGCAAATATGTAGCTCAATGAAAAGAAAATGCTTTGAACCTATGACATTTCAGCTTTCAGCACCCCCTAGAAAGCAAGACCTCCAGACAGGAGGCTTCCAATTACATAATGAGCTATGTGGGGTAGAACTATTCAGCTTTTGAAACACAGGCAGAGTTTTGAATTACAAAACAATACAAACATTAAATTCAAGTCAACAGCAACATTGCTTTTTCCCCTTTCCACATGAAACCATTTGAGTGCAGATTAGAGTAGATACTAAACCAGAAATTAAAACAAAAACTTAAAGCAACAGATTAAAAATCCATGGAAAGATTTTATATCTTCCAGAAATACCTGAAAAGAAAGAAATTGAAGATTGGCAAGACCATATATGAAACAACAATGCAATTAGAATTAGCATCATCCACAAGATGCCCACTACAAGAACCAATCGAATAAATCCCTTCTTCCAAACAATCTTCATGGGATAATCTTGGGGCAACCTCCCTGGAGAAAATAAATCCCCTTCTGAGTCTGCAACCAACAACACAACAGGTCACAAAACCCACTTAAAATCTATGGTGCAAAACCAAATATCTAAATCCAAGTGCCACATTGAAACCCCCACAAAACAAAAATAACTAACTTTGCATTGCCATGCTACAACAATGCTATACCAAAAACTAATACACAAAACATTCAAAATTTTAAAATAAAATAATTTTCACAGATTTTGATAAATGTGGAACTTTGCACTGCCAGGAAAAAAAAATCTATACATAGTCATTCAATCCTTGCTCTCTCCAACAAAGATTTAAATCATTATATTGCATAAAAAATTCTACACCAAAAACCCATATACAAAACACTAAAAAAGTTTCACGGGTTTTGAAAAAATGTGGAACTTTGCACAAGAATGAAAAAAATATAGGTTAAATTAAAAATGGCACCTTTGGTCTTTTTATCATAAGATTCGAAATGCAGCTGCTTCTAATTTCCCTTGGAAGGGCATTTGGAAAGTTAAGGTTCCTAAAAGGGTGGCATTCTTTATGTGGACAGCAACTCATGGTCAAATTCTAACTTTGGATAACCTTATGCTTCGTGGTCGCCTTTTGGCGAATCGTTGTTGTATATGCTGTTGTAATGCGAAATATGTGGATCATCTGTTACTTTTTTGTCCGATAGCTCATTCTTTGCAAACGTATATACTTTGATTGTTTGGGATCGATTAGGTCATGCCAGGTTCAGTTGTGGATTTATTATTTTGTTGGTATCATTGGCTTGGGAAACATAGTTCTAATATTTGGAATTTGGTTCCAGGCTGTTTAATGTGGACTATTTGGACTGAATGGAATCGGCGGTCTTTTGAGGATGAGGGAAAAACTGTGGTTAAGTTATTAGATTTATGCCAACGGACCCTCTTTGATTGGTCTCGGTGTTGGGGTTTCTCAGATTGTTCTACCCTTATAGATTTTCTTTCGTCTATTAGAATAGCTTAGTGGCTGCTTATGTCTCTTTGTTTCCTTATTGTTTTTGTTCACTACCGTGAACTCTTTGTATTTTTCTTGCTTTTTTTTTTTTTTTTTTTGATAAATAACGTAAGAATATTATTAACATTGGGGATGTACTATGGGGGCACAAATCAAGAAACAAAAGAACAACGGTCAAGAAAAATAGAAAAGGAAGAACAAGAAAAATGAGAAAAAACCACACTCCATTCAAAGAGAGTGTGTAAGAAAAGAATTAATCTCCAGCAAAGAGCGTTCGCAACCCTCAAAGCTTCTAGCATTCCTTTCTCTCCAAATGCACCAAATCATGCAGTGAGGCACTAATTTCCAAACATCAACGTGACAATGTTGTGCAAACTTTCCTTGCCAAGCCTCAAACAACTCAAGAACAGTATGAGGCATAACCCATTGAATACCAAACAAGCAGAAAACCAAACACAACTCCCAAGCTATGGAGCAATGAAGTAGAAGATGATCCACCAACTCCCCACACCTCTTACACATATAGCACTAGTCAAGCACTATCACTCGTCTTTTACGAAGGTTGTCTGTTGTTAAGATCTTACCTAAGGAAGAAAACCAAGAAAAGAAAGCTACCCTTGGAGGAGCCTTCGATTGCCATATCATTTTCCATGGAAAGGAAACAAGATTATGAGGGTAGAAGGAGCTGTAATAACCTCTAATCTCAAAACCTCTATTCCTTGTAGGCTTCCAACAAACCTTATCTGGGCCAAACCCCTGCACTGACGAAGAATTGTGATCCGTCGTCTCATTTGTTTGTAGAGCCGGCCGTATTTTACCCTTCTTGTGTATATGTGCATGTGTTTATAAAATTAGACTTCACAAATACTAGTGAAAACAATTCAAGAGAAAAGCAAAATAAGAACTACAACTAGAAACATTTATACTTTAAGAAGACATCACTAGGCAAGCTTTAATCATTATGCCACTCTTTTTAACCCTAGAGAATTCACTTCTCAGATAGAATATTTTACTTCCTAAAAAATTTAGATAGATACCAATCCCATCCCAACTCAAGAAATTCAGGCAAACTAAGCCAATTACTGTTCATCTACATCAAATTTGCTTCTCTCTAAAATCATCTAATAATGTCAATTCTTAGCCAGAACACTCTCCAAAAAGATGACAACCTATGAGCTCACTCTATTTCAATTAGGAAGTGTGCTAACCACCAAAATCAATGGTCCAAAGTGTTAACAACATGTATGCTGAGCCAACAATATCTCATACAAGCTTTATGACATGTCAATTCAAAAGTGCAAGTTGTATCAAACAAGAAGAGTGCAATGTTCACCAACAACAAAAAGGGTAAAACTTACAGTACAAAGCATTAAACGACATGTGTGCTTGACCAACAATATCTCTTACAAGCTTGAAGACCAATTCAAAAGTGCAAGTTGTATCCAACAAAAAGAGTGCAATGTTCACCAACAACAAAAGCGCAAAACTTAGATACGTACAGTAGATTAGGTTCCCCAATTGAATTCAAACATTTGGTTGTTTTGAATTTAATTGTCATTGGAAAAGATAATACTATTTATGTCTTATTGGTCAATGCAACCAAGTGTTTGAATTCAATTGGGGAACCTAACGTATTGCACCTAAGGTATTGTATCTAAGTTTCATCCCTGCAAGAAGACAGTAGTTATAGCTATAATGTTATCTATATTGCTTATAGCTACCATCTGAAAACATTTCTTGCAAGGTCTAAGTAAGGAGTAAACAAAACTTCCACCCTAAACCAAAAACCCTTAGAATGCACTTACAAGCCAAAATGTTACAAATCCAATTGCTGACCAAAAAATCTATTAATTTTTTCATATCAGGTAACTATCTTATATCTACATGTGTGTCATAAACCAAAAATAAAATCACACAATTGCTTCTAGATTTACCTCACATTCTAATCCTACTGCACCATCCTAAACAATTACAGCTACAGTTAGACTAATACCAACTAGACGTCCAAATATAAATTTCCAAAGGGCCAAAAATGGTACCCGCCAATGACTATTATTATAAAACTCATGGAATCTATAGCCCAAAGCAACAAACCCAATACAGTCAAATACCCATCAACATAGTAGAAAAAGGGAACGATTAAGGAAAACCCAGAAGAGAACACAGAGAAATATGATAAGAAATGAAGGGTATGATGGGAATAAAGAGAGAGGGGCTTGCCGGAGACGAAGAGGTTGGTGCTGGGCTCCGCCTTTTCGCGCTGCTGAGCAGCCACAGAGGCTGAAGGAGGATTGAAAGGTGGAGTGAAAGTGGTGGAGAACAAACGCCTGAAGCCGCGAGGCGCAGCAGCCGCCGCCACCGCGGTTCTCAAAGCCATGGCCATGGGTTTTAGTTTAAACCCTCTATCTAAGACCAAAGATGAGACTTTTCTAGAAAGACAAAAAGGTGGAGTTACAACTTACAACTTATGTAATGTATAAGAGAGAATTGGAGGGTACAACTGGAATTATCAAAGTGGCCTCCATTTGATTTCTCTTTCTTTTTCTTTTTCTTAATAATGGATTTTTTTTTTTTTAAAGAAACCAATAATGGAGGTTATTTGTTTTAATCATATGCACTTAAGTGGTAGTGAAAATATTTATTTAAAAAAAAAAAACATGAGGGTGATTTTATAAAACAAAAGTTATTAAAAGTTGAACTTAAAATGAAATTCTTACTGAATAAACTTAAAATGAAATTAGACTACTGAACCGACATCCTTTATATTGTCTGGCATTTAGGATTCTAAACCCACCTCCCAATTTTTCATATTTACTTTAAAAAATCAAAAACAAAATTTAACTCAAACTTATTGCTTTAAAAGAGTCTTTTACTCATTTGGTAAAAGTTATTTTTCAATTTAAAAAAATTAGTACTTTAAAAAAAAAATAGTGTGATAATGCATCACAAAATGGGTACTCCTCCAATATAGAGTCAATATGTCCAATTTGAATTTCATCTCTTTGAGAGAGTGAGATGCCCCTGGACTAAAAGACCTTTCGCTTTAGGATTCGCTTGGTAAGAGGGAATGAAATGGAATGGAAAGGAATAAAAAGAATAATTTTAGAATATTCTTCCCTTCTCTTGTTTAGGAGTTTTAAGGGAGCGAATGGAAAGTCCATTCCCTTGTTTGGGAGTTTAAATGGGAGGGAGTGGAATGGGTATGAGGGAACACTCATTTCTCTCTATTCCCTTAAAACCTCAAATTTTCATTCCCCCCGAAATTGGGAAGAATGGGAGAGAATAAAATTAGATTTAATGATTTTTTTACTAAAACTCCCAAAATACCCCTATATATTCAACCTTTTATTTTAAAATAAGGGTCTAATAGTAATATTGTCGTAAAATGATCTATTCCATTCCCTCCATGTTGCTCTCAAACAGGATTACTTACATTCCATTCATTTTCATTCCTTTCCATTCCTTTATTCTAAAACATCCAATCAAGGTTACTTAATTTCATTTCATTCCATTCTTTTCCCTTACTTAAATACATTCCATTCCATTCCATTCTTTTCCATTCCCTTATGATCATCTCATTCCATTCCATTCCATTCCCTTATGAACTCCTTAGTGGAGCCTTAATTTGATAAGTAATGTTACCAACTTGTTAGTGAGAGGATTATTTTGTTGGTGTGGGTGTGTGTTTCAAATACTTTGCCTTAAAGTTGTTTGTCCCATGTTGGTTAGAAGTGAGCTACCCTTATGTTTATAAATCATTTTCCTTCTTAGGTTAAGTGATAACTTAAGATAATGGGCTAGGTATTGGAATTGGGCTTGGGCTTGTTCGTATCACTCTTAGGATTGTTCTACTCCAAGTGGCGCGAATCAGTTTTTAAGGACAACATCATTGCCGTGACTCTATAGCTTTGTGAAATCTTTCTTAACTCTATTTATTTTTCTGTTATTGCTAATTTTTAGGGCTATATTGTTGAATCAAAACTTGTTTTTTCATAGCAATTTTCCAACACATTCAACTAGTGTTCATATGCCTTAATCTTTTTCATTCAGCTTTAAACTTATTTATTTATGTGCAACTTTTTAATATATATATATATATATATATGATCAGTTCTGCCAACAGAAGACTATGCAAAAGAAGGAATTGGGCTTGGGCTTGTTCGTATCACTCTTAGGATTGTTCTACTCCAAGTGGCGCGAATCAGTTTTTAAGGACAACATCATTGCCGTGACTCTATAGCTTTGTGAAATCTTTCTTAACTCTATTTATTTTTCTGTTATTGTTAATTTTTAGGGTTATATTGTTGAATCAAAACTTGTTTTTTCATAGCAATTTTCCAACACATTCAACTAGTGTTCATATGCATTAATCTTTTTCATTCAGCTTTAAACTTATTTATTTATGTGCAACTTTTTAATATATATATATATATATATGATCAGTTCTGCCAACAGAAGACTATGCAAAAGAGCTAAAGTATGCAGGAAAGCAAAAATATATTTGTACTAAAATATATATAGTTACAAATATACTCTTGCTTTCCTGCATACTTTAGCTCTTTTGCATAGTCTTCTGTTGGCAGAACTGATCATAGCGAGTGTTGGAGGCCTCTACTTCATGGGAATTATATAATTAATTGGGCTTTCCTAGCTTTGAAATTGCATAGATGTTATGGGCTCGGGGTTGGTTGTGGGAGATTATGCAGCCTAGCGATTTCGACAAAAAGTTTTAAGATATCTATGTTATATGATAATTTCTATGAATCCTATGTTTCTGGTACTCTAGATATGATACAGTTTTCTTTGGACCTCGGGCTTCTTGATGTGTTCTTTGAATTAATGGAGAATAGGACTCAATGGATGCTCATCTGATTGAAAGATATGTACGTTTAAGTTATAGTCTCCACTCTCCAACCCGGTCTTATCAGTTTCAGTTGGTGTCAAAGTCTAGTAATAGGGTAGCACAGTAATTAGCCTTACTAGCATGTAACCCGTGTTTATACACGAAAACATTCAATCATATATGATGAAAAGGGAAAAAATTGAAGAATTACATCAACACTAAAAATCTCATAAAAAAAAAAACATTAAACCCTTAAAAATATAGAGTATCATAACAATTAGACAAACAATGATGCGCAAAAGGTAGAAGCCTATTTTAATTTGACAATTCCAATCCCATATCATTGAAATAATAATTTTACTACCTTCATAATTGCTAGTGATCAGTCGAAAATAATGCGGGATCGTCATTCCGTGTCTATGACGATCCAAACAAGCGTTACGCATTTATTGCATGCATTGATGATAAAAACTAACGGACAAAGCAACAATAACAAGTGAGCTATGTACTTCAGAACTCCCATTCATGACATACTAGCCGTTGCCAATAAATGTCAGAATTCATTATCCATAAAGAAGGGAAAACAACTATAAAAGAAAGGGACAACATAATCCAAAGGTACATAAAAATACTCACCCAAAAACTACTCCAAGCCATTTTGCTCTCTACATCATTCTCTCCCTTTCTGACTTAAGTATCGAAGTGTTTTTGGCAAACACCAAAACGGTGTATTACACTTATTTCTCAAGTTTTCTTATAGGCTTGGACCAAAGACACAACACACCTCGGGATCGTCCATCCTGTGAGACAAGGTCCTCAAATTGGTGATTTTTTGCATCATCAGTTTGGCACCATCTATGGGGACGCTAATCATTCAAAGTCATCTTCCCTAAGCGACAAAAGAGAACCTCGTAGCACGAGATGGATGCTAAATAAGCTACACAACAAATGCAAGCCCTGACAGCCACCTTGAAGGAAGTGACTCGCCAGAACAAAGAACTGAGGAGAGCCGCTGAATCCCAGAATGAGGAACGACAGCAGATCTTGGAGAACCAGAATGAAGAAGAACGTCGGAGGATCGAAGGAAACCACAATGAGGAAGGATTGGATAGCTAGGTGAACAGAAGGACGAAAATGCCAGAAGAAAACTTGTCAAGGATGGAGAGCGTGCTTCGTAACATGATGAGGGAGATGGACGAACTCAGGAATGCGGTAAAAGACAAAGTCATGGAGAACTTGGACGGAATGATCTGAAGGACAAACTCACCATTCACCACAGAAGTGTTGAACAGTCCACTCCCACCAAAGTTTCATCTTCTCCAATTGGAGTCCTTTGACGACTTAAGAGATCCCTTAGATCACATTAAGTCGTTCAAGACTTTGATGCTCTTACAGATGACCCTAGATGAAGTAATGTGCAGGGCCTTCCCAACAACGCTGAAGGGCGCAGCCAGGGTGTGGTTTGCAAACTACCTTCAAGCACCATTACGAACTTCGATTAACTCAGCAAAAGTTTTTTTTGTCATTTCATTGGCGAACAATGACACAAGAAGCTAACTGAGCATCTTCTCAACATACACCAGGCAGAGGAAGAATCATTGAGACAATACATGACGCACTTCAACAAAGAGTTGCTATAGGTGGACAAAGCGAAAGACCAAGTAATCCTAACGACCTTCCAAGCAAGATTGCTACCAGGAGATTTCTTTTTCTCAATCACCAAGAGTCCGCCGAAAACGATAGCGAAATTACTTCACAAGGCCCATAAATATATTAATGCAGAGGACGCAGTACTAGCCAAAGAAGTGACAACTAAAAGGAAAAGAGACAAAGGAACCAGTCATAACCCTAATAGGAAGAAGAAAACACGAGGTACTGGGCATACATTGGATAAAAAGAAGAACTTCCCTGATCGAAGACCTAAGTTTACTAGTTTCACTCCTCTGGTGATGCCTATCGAGCAAGTATTGATGCAGATAAAGGACGAACCAGCTCTGCAATGGCCCAGACCTATTCACACCTTAGTAGAAGTAAGAGACAAAAGCAAGTACTGCAGGTTCCACCAGGATCACGGGCATTGCACTAACGAATGCAGGCACCTGAAGGACCAAATAGAAACATTAATCCGTCAGGGAAAATTGCAGAAGTTTGTACGAAGAACAGAGCCGTATAAAATATAACAGAGGGACAAGAAAGAAAAGGAGCCAGAGACGAGGGGGCAATAAAGCCCCCATAGGAGAAATAAGGATGATCTCAGGAGGATTGGTAACAAGAGGATCCTCCAAATTACTAAAAAAAGGCGTATGCCAGAGAGGTAAACAGCCTACACTCACAGTTCCGACCTTAAAAAATGCCTAGATACAACGAACCAAACATCATTTTTTTCTGAGAAGGATGCTTGTGGCATTAGACAACCCAATGACAATCCGCTAGTTATAATATTCAAGATGGAAGAGTTCAACATGCATCAGGTACTGATAGATAATGGAAGCTCAGCAAACATTATCTATCTGCTAGCCTTCCAACAAATGAAGCTGAACAAGGAAAGGTTACGACCATTCACTTCCCCACTGGTGAGTTTTACCGGGGACAGGGTTATTCCTAAAGGTGTTGTTAAGCTAACCATAATTGCAAGCACTTATCCAGCACAAGTCTCCAAAGAGATTGACTTCCTTATGGTAAATTGCCCATCGACATACAACGTCATCCTTGGACGACCAACGCTCAACAAGTTGAAAGCAACAACATTGACCTACTACCTGAAAGTTAAATTCCTTACGGCCCATGGCATAGGAGAAATTAGAGGAGACCAAGTCCTAGTAAGAGAATATTATCAAGCTGCCCTAGCATTAGGGGAAAACCACACATAGATGATAAACGAGCCTGAACTAGTACCCAAACCATCAGAAGTACTATAGGAAATTGAGGTCGTCCCTAGAGATCCGTCCAAAGTCTTGAAAATAGATTCAACGCTCTCAACTCTAGCAAAGACGGAGATAACAAACTTCCTAAGAAAGAACCAAGATGTTTTCGCTTGGAAGCACGAAGATATGCCACGAATCGACAGAGGAGTCATCCAGCATCATCTCAATGTTAATCCGAAGTGCAGACCAGTGCAGCAATGACAAAGAATATTAGCACATGAATGCAATAAGGCAGTAGCAAAGGAAGTTGAAAAACTCTTGGAGGCATGCTTCATAAGGAAAGTGTTCTACTCTGAATAGCTAGCCAACGTAGTGATGGTAAAGAAGAACAACTGCAAGTAGAGAATATGTGTCGACTTCACAGATTTCAACAAAGCGTGCCCAAATGATAGCTTCCCCCTACCCAAGATCGACTAACTGGTGGACTCAACTGCTAGACACAAGATTTTAAGCTTCATAGATGCCTTCTCTAGCTACAATCAGATCATGATGAACAAGGAAGATTAAGAGAAGACCTCATTCATCACTAGCCAAGGGTTATACTGCTACAAGGTGATGCCTTTCGGACTGAAGAACGTAAAGGCTACATACCAGAGGTTAGTGAACCACATGTTCTATCATCAGATAGGAAGAAAAGTGGAAGTGTACATAGATGATATGTTAGTGAAAAGCAATGACGAAGCGGACAACTTGAAGGAAACCTTCGACACACTGCGTAAGTACAAGATGAAACTAAACCCTTCAAAGTATGTCTTTGCTATCTCATCAACGAAATTATTGGGATTCGTGGTATCCCAACGGGGCATAGAGGTTAATCCAAATAAGATAAAGGCAATAAGGTAGGTAAAGTCCCCTAAAATAGTAAAGGAAGTATAGAGCTTAACAGGAAAAGTCATGTCGTTAAACAGATTCGTCTCTCGAGCAACAAACAAGTGCCTACCCTTCTTCAAGACCTTGAAGAAGGCCTTTCAATGGACAGACAAATGTGAGGAAGCCTTGACGAAGTTAAAAGAGTTCTTGATGCAGTCATCATTCTTAAGCCCTTCAATAACAGGAGAAAAATTGCAACTCTATTTGGCAATATCCAACACAGCAGTAAGCTCGGCATTAATCAAAGAAGAGGAAGAAGTGCAGAGGCTGGTATACTACACCAACCAAGCATTTCAAGGAGCTAAAGCAAATTACCCAAGGTTAGAAAAGATTTCTTTCGCCTTAGTAGTCGCTTCCAGAAAACTGCGACACTACTTTCAGGCACATCCCATCGTCATCATGACTGACCAACCGATAAGGAAGACAATGAACAAGATAGACACAGCAGGTCACCTTGTCCAATGAACTATAGAGCTTGGCCAGTTCGACGTAGAATATCAACCTCGAGTAGCAACCAAAGCCCAGGTCCTTGCTAATGTCTCCATCATTAGCAGACATCCATATCACCATACAACATACCACTATGAGTGGGGGTCGTGCATGGGAAAGCCGAGGAAAACTAACATGACAAGGACATCTTGACGGTACACGTGGTGCGCAGCAAACAAGACATCATTTCGCAATAAATGCACCGAACACGGAACACAAAGCGACGAATGAATATGTTCTTGTCTCATCCTAAGGACGAGGCAAGAGCAGGGGGGTAGCTGATGAGTCGAAAATAACACGGGATCATCATTTCATGTCTATGACAATCCAAACAAGTATTACGCATTTATTACATGTGTTGATGATAAAAAGTAGCAGACGAAGTAATGGTAACAAGTGAACTATGTACTTCAGAGATCCCATTCATGACACACTAGCCATTGCCCATAAATGCCAAAATTCATTATTCATAAAGAAGGGAAAACAACTATAAAAGAAGGGGACAAAATCATCCAAAGGTACACATAAATACTCACCCAAAAACTGCTCCAAGCCATTTTTCTCTCTACATCATTCTCTTTCTTTCTGACTTAAGCATCGGAATGTTTTTGGCAAACACCACACTAGTATATTACACTTCTTTCTCAAGTCTTCTTGCAAGCTTGGACCGAAGACACGATACACCGTGGAATCATCCATTTGGTGAAACGAGGTCCTCAACTTGGTGATTTTTTACATCATCAACTAGTAAACCCAATGTGGCTACAAAGTCCCTTTCTTTGTTGGGATTTTATTTTTGTTCCTAGAACTAAAAGATTTTTTTTTTTTTTTTCTGTTATTTTCTTCTCCTCTACTTTGTCAAATTTTTATTTTATTTTATGGTTTTCATGTATCTTTTTAAAAAGTGATTTTCATCTCCATACAACTATTACCCATTCCCATACCCCGTTTACACACCACATTACCCTTGAGATAAGAAGAAATATATATGTTTGAGTCAAATATATCATAAGCATGGTTTGGGAATTGTTTGTGATGCCTCAAAGCTTCGCAATGTTGTAATATGCATTCAATAATTAAGCTGCGACTTTTTTTCTTTCTTTCTTTTTTGATAATGAAACCTGAAAACTATATAGTTTGATGTAATGTAATGTATGCAAAATAAATGAGCGACCAAAATATAGGTTTGTGTACTTTTTATCTTTTTCTTATATTTCTCTTTTGAATAGTCATATATTTTTTGAATTGTTTCAATAACTTATTCTTTAATTATATATATTTTTTGGTATTTTGGAAGTTTTTGCAATATTTGAACATGTTTAGCAGATTTCAATGACTATACCATGTATTATTCTTTTAAATGTAATCAATTTTTCTTTTATATTTCTCTATTGTGCAATCCTATACATTTTTATAAAAAAGTATATACATTAATTAAAATCACTTGGCCTAAGCACTTGGCCTAAGGAAAGGTGTACCATATGTACCTATGGTACACCCTTCCTTAGGCTAAGTGCTTATAAGGTAAGGGTGGGAGGCGTCTCTCCCCGATGTGGGATTGAACAAATTCATGAGGGTGGCATCGGCTCCTCGGCCCATTCCCAAAACGAACAATACCTGATCGGGGAAAGATTCATTCCTTTAGAAGCTCTTTGTAGTAAAATTTTAATTTGTTTATATATATATATATATATGGCACTTAAAAATCTTTCCATTATACCTGCTTAACACGTAGAGTAGTAGAAATGCTAACCTAATTAGGGAAAGATTCGCTCCTCCCACAACGATTTTATTTGTTATTAAATTATATTATATTATAAAAAATATAATTATACCTGCTTAACACGTAGAGTAGTAGAAATGCTAACCTAATTAGGGAAAGATTCGCTCCTCCCACAACGATTTTATTTGTTATTAAATTATATTATATTATAAAAAATATATTTTTTTTTTAATTTATATATAATTTTTTTATGAAGTTGTGCATTGCACAAGCTTAATACTAGTAGAAAAATAAAAGAGGATTACTAGGGCTGGAGCGCAGAGGCAGGCGACTGCACATGGCTTTTTCTATGGGTTTTTTTTTAGGATTGTGACTATTTCTTTCTCTATTTTATTTGGCTAGTTGAAAGTTTAGTATTTTATTTTTGTGTTTAATTTCAATTATTATGAGTAGCTAAATTTATAATTAAAGTTGAGGATGAAACTTTGTTAAAGATTATCAATATTATTTAAGTGATTTAATTTTTCCCACAATCCTTGTTTTTTAATGATTTTTATTTTTTATTTTTTTGCTTCATATCAATTAACTAAGATAGGATTCTAAATATTAGTTCAATCATGTTTTTCTCATAATTTAGGATTTATCTTAATTAATAGAATGCTTGGCTTATTATTTCTTAATTTTAAAATTGGATATCTCTTATGATTTGTTTGTCAATGGATACAATTGATGATTTCATTTTATTCCAAGGAAGCAAAGAAGAGCATGCTTTGGATTTTTAAACATAAATTTTAATGATAATTGTAAGGACCAGATTTGAGTCCCTAGCCCATAAGATGGATGAACATAGGCCAAAAAATTCCAAAACAATAAATTTGTAGAGAGTGGGTTGGAAAAACTAGGCTTTAATGAATCAGACAGTCACTAAAGTGGATTCAGATCACCAGAGAATGGAAATAGACAAGCTTATACTAAAGAAAATCATCATCGGCACAGTCCGAAGAGATCAGTTCTTATATATTTCTCTCAAGTTAAGTTACAAATGCAATTTGTGATTGCTACAGTCTTTTTCTCTTAATTTCTCGATCCCCTCTCCCATTGCTACCTCTCCCCCTTATACTCTCTTCCCCCTTTCCTCTTTATCTTCCACGTGTAGGCTAGATAGTTGGTGTTGATACTTGTCCCATCAACACCTTCCTAAAGTCTTTATGCAATAATTGTAAGGTTGAAAACCACTGTTCAGGTATCATCTCCATATTAATGTAGCTAAAGAGTTAGATGCAGAGTATTTAATGCGGTGATAGCAGCTTTCTCCATAGATATTTTAGGACTCCCCCCTGTCATATGTTTCTATAATGCTTATCCATATCAACAGAACTTCTTGAAACGTTCCCCTGGACGGTAGACCACCTCTTCGGACCTAGGCTTTGGTTAGCCAAGGAGGCATTCATCCTCGGCCCACCCTCCTGGGTCATTATGACCAAAACTAACTTCTTCATCTACTAACACGGACTCCTTTGACAATGGTTACTCATCCTCGGACGACCTCTGGTCCTTGGCTTGGGCCTCAAGCCCAATATATACGTAGATAATGAGCTCCTGGGCCCCATGCTTTTACAATAATATTTTCCATGATAGCAAGATTGATTTCTAGATTATCATGTAGTGGTTAGGAAATATTAATGATCATAAGTATATGCTGATATGAATTAACAAGGTAGATTCCAAAATCTTAATTTATTTCTTTAGATTGTTTAATCTCTTTATTTCTTTATTTTACATCTTTGCTTAAATCAATTTCTTATTTAGTTTATTTAATTTCAAAGCAACCAATTTTTATTAAATTAGATTAGGATTAATTTGGTTAAAGTTTAATTAATTTTCTTACGTTCATACAAATCTTTGTGGGTTCGACCTTATTCTTGTCAAACTATACTTCGATACAATTTGTGCATTTGAGAGTACTTTAAAATTTCACACAATTCATTTAGACTATTTTGGACTAATTAGGTTTTAAATTTATTCTTTTTGTAGGTTGCCTTTTTAGTTTTGGGCTCCAAATTCCCCCCCCCCCCTTTAATTTTTGGGTTAAATAGAATAAAATTGTATTCTATTTGGGCTAAACTCTTTACTTTTGGGCTAAAAATATAAACAAAATAGGCATTTGAAATTAGAGATATGAGATTAAAAAAAAAAAGCAATAAAAATATTAAATATTCAAATGGTTACTGTGGGGCCCGTGGGCCTGACAGACATAGCCCATCGCGTAGTAGGCCCAAGGCCAACGCCGAGGAGGACTGACCAGTCAAGGCTAAGTTAAACAAAAGCCTCTTTTTCTAACCCATGCCGAGGACCTCTTCGTCCTCGGCATACTAAGGATAATTTTTGGAGGGGACAGCCCAGAGCAAGCTGTCACATTTACACTTAATGCATTCACCTAACCCCTCTGGCCGCATTAATGGGGATATAACCCCTTAGCAGGCAACATTGATCAGAGTGAACCACTTGAGTACCGATAAGGCCTCTAATGGGACAGATGGCCAGAAGGGAGGCGAATGGATGATCAACAGATGGAAGAAGGAGATAGGAAGATGAAGACTATATAAGAAAAGCAAGTAAAGTAAAGAAGGAGGAGGAAAAAAGGGGGAAGAAAAAGGTCTCCTCGGCCCATGGCCGAGGAGCAATCCCCCCCCCAGTCAGTTGTAAAGAAACTCTAAGTATCTTTTCTATAAAAGAGAGTTCATGCTTGATGAACGATGGCCAGCGCCTAAACCTTTAACCCACTCTCTATAAATTTATTGTTTGGGCTTGATTGGGCTGAAAACTCATTCATACTCAAGGTCAATCCAAACTGAGTCCCTACAATTGGCGCCGTCTGTGGGAAGGATTAGGGTGCTGGCCGGCGCACCAGGCGAGTGTTCTAAGTAGTCGTTTTACAGTAGGTTGAAAAAAAAAAAAAAAAAAAAAAAAAAAAAAAAAAAAAAAAAAAAAAAAAAAAAAAAAAAAAATTAAATTACTTTTTTCATATATATATATATATATATATATCACCTTGTATTGTTGTTGACTGTAGAATACATTATATGTTCCATTACATAAAACTTATAAAAATATAAAATAGTTCTAAATTATACATGCACTATTTAACCTACAAATTTTAAACTATATTCTAATAAATAAATTATATTATATTTTCTCATGCATTGAGTAAGTTTGCAACTATTTACTGTAACAATCATGAATGAGACGATCCCTAGCTGATCAGATCCTAAATAATCTCAAGAACCACAGTTAGTATTAACCTTTAACATAGGCTAGAAAAGAGCAACCCAAGAAATGTGAGTCATAGAGGGTGAAAAGGAAAGACTAGGAGACCCCATGTTGGGTAAAAAAAGTCTTATATATGATGAAAGTCATTATTGATGAGCAGTTAAGAGGGATAAGGGATCTATTGTGACATATGCAACATGTCTTTCACAATATATGGATGTCATACAATTGTGAATTTATGAGCCCACATAATGGAGACTTATTGTTTATATAGTCTGTATGAGATTATTATTAGTTAAGAGGGAGCATCTCCAATAGATGAGCTAAAACTAAAATCTTCTCTATTCTAGAGGGTAAAACCTAAAACACAGTCCCAACAATCTCTCCAAAGCTCAAAAAGTATTTTACTAATGAAAAGTCATTCTCTTGGTCTAGAGTGTTATTGTTTATTAGCAAAATAATTTAATGGAATACAAAAATCAACCCCATAATACTTCTCTCTCTCTCTCGCCTGGTAAAAAAGTTAAAACAAATACACAAAAAAAATGAATGAAAATGATAATCTTAAATGAGATAGAAAAATGGTGGAGAGTTTGTTGAAAAATATATTTGAAAAAGTAAGTAAAAGATAACTGTTTTCTCTCCAAATAATATAAAAATGTAGAGAGTCTATTAGAAATGCTCACCACTAAGTTTTCAAACTACTACACATGCAACCTCTATCTCAATAACTTCAAGTTAACACAAGGTGCAACTACTTGACCCATAAAAGTTAAAACTAACCTATCCAGTGAAGCATATAAACACATAAAATTTCACCCAATTCTCATGTAATTATATTTTTATTTGCAACAATATTACGAAAACACTTAATTTCACATCCAATTTTACAATATCACAAGTTGCAGACCCATGTGATGCGTGAAGAAATTTGATGATCTCTTTTTGTTAAGTGAAAAATGAAAATAGTAGAAGAAACTTATTAGTGTTAGGGTTTGTTTGGATACCGCTTATTACTGAAAACTAAAAACTGAAAACACTTTAGCAAAATAATTTTTAAATTTGTGAATAGTGCCATGGGACCTAATTTGAAAAAAAATTATAGGTTTGGCCCACATGCCTAAAAAGATGTTGGATGAAAAAATAATAAACACATACATGGCCATGTATATGTACACGTACATTTACATTTTTTTTTTCCTAACACATATAAATAAACATTTATGTAATGGATCCAGCTAGTTTGACCCATTGCATTTTTTTGTTTTAGATTGAACCCATTGCATTTTTTCTACTCATGCATAGATGAATGTTCATTGCTACTTTCAAATTTACTATAGAGGGTTTGCTAGATGAAGCATCTGTGGGGTTCTTCATCAAGCTTTGGATCATGTGTTAATATAAACAAGGCCCATGAAAGGAATTGAGCCTGGGATAGGAGTGAGATGAGTGTTTGGGTTTAGCTTAAGGACCTTGACCGTGAGGACCCTGGCTGTTTGGCCCAAACTGGTCCTGGCCCAATTGGGTGTTGTTGAAAAAGGAGTAGGTGGTGCCTCTAAAGTAACTCAAAGTCCATTTAGGAGGGATTGGTCAAGCCTTGTTTTCAACATCAAGATTCAAGCAGTAAAACCATTCGATGAGCCCATTTATATAAGTTTATTCTTCAATCGCTTCAAATTCTATAATGTGTATTGTGTTTTTTAATGTGCTTTATGCAAGGCTATATGAACCAGTGTATTGTGTATTTTAATGTGCTTAATCGCTTCAAATTATATATGGCAATTTTTAGCTTACCAGTGTGTATTGTGTATTTTAATATGCTTTATGCAAGCTTCTCAAAAAAAAAAATATATATATATGTGCGCTTTTTTTTTGAGAAGCTTGCATAAAGCATATTAAAATACACAATACACACTGGTAAGCTTTATGCAAGGCTATGTGAACCACCAACTAAAGCTAAAATTTTTTGCTTAACATGTTGGGAGAACTTCAATTCCCCAATCTGAAAGTCATGTTGCCNACCTTCTTGATACAACAATCACTCCGGACATTTCTCAAGCATTACTGCTTTTGCCCCTCATTTTTGATTTTGTTGCCTTGTCTTGTGATGCAGAGAACGAATCTACTGTTTTTTGGGAGAAACTTCGTGAACAAGTTGAGGAGCGAATTGACTTTTATGACAATGGAGTTGCACCTTGTAAAAATATTGATGTGATGAAAGCTGCAATTGAAAGTAATCAAAACAAAGGTGTACATGGAAGAGAAGATAATATTAGTTATTTTCTTTTAACATTATTTTACATATATGAACACTTGGTCTTTGGTTGTATGAGATGCTTAGATTCCATTTGGATATGTGGCATGATGCTTTCACTTGCATTGTGCTCATTGGACATGGCCAGGACTTTTGGTTCCAAACTTGATTATGGTGCATAAGAAATTTGTATTGTTTGGGAATAGGCATGATTCTTTGACTTGCATTGTGGTATGATAAAACATGATATGACCCAGTGATGCAGGACAACTAGTACAAAACTGAAACAATGGAAAAATAAAAGATATGACCGAGGAGTTAGCACCTAGGCCTTGCTTGGAGTCAACATCAAGCGAGGAAACCACTAGGAGTCAGCACCAAACCAAAGAAAGACCAAACGATCATTTTTTTCATTCATCAAAATATCAACTATCTCCTCAAGGAATACAATAGATTGCTTATAAAGAATTACTAAACCCTAGTTCTAATTGGCTAGGAAACCATAATTGCCTTATTACAAAAATAACCTTACTTCTAAATTAAAATACTAAAAGCCCAATAAACTACTAGGACCTAAAACATAAAAATACAATTGACTTGCAAATATAAATAATAATAAATAATAATTTTCTTGCATCTCTCACATCACCCAGCATTTTTTGACTTTCATTTGAACTTATCATCTTTTGTAGACAGGCAATTGCCATATGGCTAGGGAAAAGAAGAAGCTATAGTCGCGTTTTTAAAAGGCAGCTATAGCCAAATTCAAAAAAAAAAAAAAAAAGGTTATAGCCATGTTTTTAAGATGTGACTATAGCTGTCCCCTATAGGTGCCTTTCATAAATGCGATTAAAGTATGTCCTATAGCCGCATTTGTAAAAATGCAGCTATAGACCCCTCAGACCTACGGTTACTGGTTTTAGGCCGCAGTTGAAAACATGGCTATAAGCCAAATTGACCTATAGCCACATTTTCAAGAGCTACAGTCGCGTTTTAAAAACACGGCTAAATGATTTTTTTTTGGTAGTGTTTAAGTAAATATTTTAAACAAGTAAAACACATAAACATGAATGAAAAAAGGTAAATTAATAAAGAAGTTTTCATGCTAAATCTGTACTAGGGAAAAAAAAATGGTGATCCAACTTTTTAAAATCTCTTATTTAATTTGCTACCTTTATTTACAACCTGCTTATGATTGGTATATCATAAAGGAAAGAAGCAATTTTCACTTAATAATGTTAGAAATATTATTAAAAAAGAAAAGAATACATTTAGGCGTACAATACAAAGAATAGTAGAGATAATAACTGATGTGTGGCAACAAATCAACACAATAGAGATAATAACTGATGTGTGGCAACAAATGCATAATTGAGTTTGATGTGGGGTTTGGGGTGGGGTCAAGGGGGGCAATTGCCCCTCCTCGACCCCCCTAGCTCCGCCCCTGGTACACCATATCCCAAGATATCCACGGAATAGCATGCAAAACCTATTATACGCCAACTTTCTTATCTCTGTCTTTTTACTGTCTTCTTCTTGTTCTTTTCTCTAGTGTTAGGTGTTAGCATCTTTTTTTTTGTTCTTTTCTCTTAGTGTTATTAAATGTTAGCATCTTCTTTCAGAATCCTCAATCTTCATCTTCATCTACAATTACAACCAACAATCATATTTTTTCTTAAAATAAAATAGCAGAAACAAACCATCATTTTAGATTCATTTTGATCACACAAAAATAGTAAACCAAGCTCTCTTATTATTATTATTTTTTAATGTAATTAAAAGTAGTGGTAGAGCTAGATTTTCATTTCAAGAAGGGCAAGATTAAAAGACAAGATTAAGAGCAAAAATAATTTGAAATATTTTAATTGATAATAACAAAAAAATAAATTAACATATGTAAATTAATGTAGTCATACAAAATCTATAAATCTAAAATATAACTTATTTTTTATACCTACATTAATTAACTTAATTGCTCGTGATGTTTTTTCATATTTTGAAAACACTATATGATTTTTTACTTTCCAATAGTCTTGAATATATTTTTCATATCATTAAAATAAAGAAATAAAAAATAATCAAGTCATAGTTATTAACAATCAAAGTTAGATATTAATCACCCATTTCCCTCTCCGTTGTGTGTGTGTGTGTGTGTTTTTCTCAAAAAAAAAAAGAAAGAGAAAAAAGTAAGACATTAATCTAAATACGTAAGGTTTACACTCCTAATTGATTCCTTAAAATAAGTTGAGAAAATAAATTAATCTAAAAGCGCTAAGTGTATAACAATATAACTATAAAATTGTATACACACATTGCTATTAGAAAAATATATTTTTCTTTATTCTTATAAGTATTTAAAATTTGACTTTTTAGAAAAAAATCCAAATTATTTCATTATTGCGCATGAGAATATATATTAAGTCGTTTGAAGCAAAAAGATAGTAACGGCTTAAAGGTATTTTGTGTGGGTGGCTTACCTCTAGTATTTTTTAATTTTTTTTTATACAAAATAGAAATTCTAGTCTAGTCTAATATAAGTGTATATGTGTGTGAAACTTTCTTCTAGTGACTCGAACCCCAATCCTTACCCCCTCACACCCCACAAGCACTTATACTTGTGAAGTGACCATTGCACCAAGAGTGTGACATCCAATACTTTTTTAACTGGACATATTTTTTTGTTTTAAATATACAATGACAAGTGGTTGTGAGTTTTAATCTTTACATTTTTTTTAGTTAGTTGATGATGTGACAATTTTTCATTAAAACAAAAAGAAATTCCAATTAAAAAAGTACTGGAAGTAAACCAAATCTATTTTGTACGAGCATGTAATAGGATAATAAATGGTTTTTTTTTAGGTACTTTTTTCCATTTTGTGTAAACTATAGGAGCCATTAATTTTAATTTAATGCCGTGAGAAAGGAAAATAAAGTGGGAGAATAAGCAAGAAAAGTGCTGAGACTACTGCCTAGCGAGAAGTGTGTAAAGATCAAAATTGGAAATTAAACTAAATAGTCGTAAATAGGGAAAAGTCTAAGACCACAAAATTTTTTACAATTTCTTGTTATAACTGTGACGTGATAGAGTGTGATTAGTGAAAAAAATATTTAGTCTATTTGATGATGGTTAACTATTAACAGTTTGCTATATCCAAATTAGGCCAAAATTGGAAACTAACACTGTTTTCCAAACGATATAATTAGTAGGCACTATTTTCAAACTATATTTCATACTAACATCTCGAGTCTTAAAGACTCGATTTTGGGCCTATAGACCAAGTCTCAAAAGACTCAATTTTCATGTTCTGATCAGATCTAAGCTGGCGCTTTTCCATGTGGCGTCCACCTGGAAATCAAGTCTTAGAGACTCGATTTATATCTACAGTGATTTTCAAGTGTTTGGAGTCTTTAATTGCTTTGCCCAAGAAGGTTCAATTAATTATTTATATCTATAAAACGTTTACAGTGATTTTCAAGTGTTTGGAGTCTTTAATTGCTCTGCCCAAGAAGGTTCAATTAATTATTTATATCTGTAAAATGTTTACAGTGATTTTCAAGTGTCTGGAGTCTTCAATTGCTCTGCCCAAGAAGGTTCAATTAATTATTTCCTATCCTATTTCCACTCAAAAGTTGGGCTGAGCAATTGGGTAGTTCAGTCATCAGTTGGTGAACACTGAACAAAAAGCATCTCTGACACTAAACAGTACCATCCTAGCAAATAGCAAAGCTACAGTGGATAGGGAAAAAAAATTAGAGTGAATGCTATTGGTTTGTCTTGTAGAATTTAAAGGAGTAGGTAGGGAAAAAAAAATTCAAAATACATAATTTATTTTTTCTGAGTTTGCAGAGTCACGAGTTGAAGATGCTCAAAACTTCTCTCTTTTTCTGCATTTGAGGTTTGCTTTAGTCAGGCATATTTATTAGAGTATAGGTAGGACCAGGACTCAATAATCCTAGGCTCAGTCTATTATGGCCAGTTAGCTTGGATGGAGGGGTCATGTCCACAGGGTCTTTTTTTTTTTTTTTTCGGATGGGACAGGGTCTCTTTTGTATCTTCATTGTTAGCCAAAATTGGGAATTAACTTGGGTCAGCTCATAAATCAAGTTTTAGAGACTCAATTTCCAAGTGGACGCTACGTGGAAAAAACACCAAATCAGACGTGTTCAAAACACTGAAACTGAGTCTTTGAGACTCGATTTATAAGCCCAAAATCGAGTCTTTTAAACTCAAGATGTTAGTAAAAAATATAGTTTTGTAACAATACTTATTAATTATATTGTTTGGCAAACAGAGTTAATTCCCAATTTTGGCCTTAGAATTATGATAAAAATATTGTGGAATAATTTATTATCTTAGAACTCCTCTGTAAATAGTGATATGTTTTAAACATGTGAAGCAGCTTTTGTTCATTTGTTCCTAGTTTTCTGTTGTTAAAGAAGAGCTGATATCTTGTAAGCTGTGAGGAATTATTAAGTCCATTAGGAGGATTGCTGATGTGGTCATTTTTTATCTCCCAACTAATAACATGATGTTATTTATGCAAATTTGACATCATTTGATAATTTTTATTTTTTATTCCTTATGCTTATTAGAAAGTTCACACATATATTTACATAGATGATATCATCTCATTGGTTAAAGAGGATCAAATCAATAATTCTCCCATTGTAAATAATAATTTCTCGTGAGCTAGATGCGTGAGAGATTTTGTTCATTAAAGAAGGGCTCGTGAGCTAGATGCATGAGAGATTTTGTACATTAAAGAAGGGCTCGTATATCGTGCGCCTGGTGCATGACAGATAAGTTGTCAAGTGTGTCTTGTTTTTTTCTACTTCAGGGTGGGGCAAAGTCATCTCACTATTTAATTAAACAGAAGGAAATTATGTAGTCGCCGCTTTGGCTCTGCCAGTGATTAAAAGTAAACCCTACTCTTTTTTTGCTAAACAAGTAAACCCTACTTTTAATTTAATTTATGAGACTACATTTTATTTATGAAATGAGTTAGCATAGGATTTAAATATACATGAAATAATACACATGAAAGTTTTTGAAGTTATATAGTAAGTAGACCCTCAAAAAAAAGTTATATAGTAGGTAATAAATATAATAATGAAGTTTATGAGAGTGGAGAGGGCCGGAGGGGCTTATATAAAGCCATGCATACATTCTTCAAATGATAAGCAAGAGCGAAAGAAGAAGAAATATAACAAAGAGTTTTCTTTCTCTTCCCTTTGATCCATTCCCTCTTCCTTTGTGAGTAATTACTTCCAACAAAAGCAACCATGCCATCTTCACTATCTCCGGCACCATCTCAAGCCCATTACCTCCAAAACCTCCTAGACTCATCTCGCCCCTTCCTCCGCGATGAACTTGAATCTGTCGACAAGAATTTGCCTTCACTGGTGGCCGTCTTGCACTCCGTTGGAGCCGGTGAGTCGCGGCACAAGCTTGGCAATTTCCTTGACCACCTTGTTGACATATACCGTATTCTCAAGATTTGGAAAGCACCAAACTCTGTGTGCCTTTGTGGCCTCCTCCACTCCTCCTATTCCATTTCCAACACTAGCCTGGGTATATTCGATCCCTCTACGGATCGTGAAGTGGTTCGCACCTATGTTGGGGATGAGGTGGAGAGGTTAATCCACTTGTACTGTATTGTCCCAAGACACTACAAAAAACGCGGTTTTTAGCCGCGTTTTGTAGCCGCGTTTTACAAAAACGCGGCTACAGTATGGATTTTTAGCCGGGTTTTTAAAAAACGCGGCTCCAGGCTAGACTTGGAGCCGCGTTTTCCAAAAACGCGGCTCCAGGTTAGCCCTTGAGCCGCGTTTACTAAACCCGGCTACAGCCCTCCCTGGAGCCGCGTTTTTGCAGGGTGAAGCTGCGTTTTGGTTTTTTTTTTTTTTTTTTTTTCTTTTTCAAGTCTGTTTTAACAAATCAAAACTACATTGTTTAACAACGCGACTTTGATGAGACTAATAGGAAGACTAAATAAAATAAAGTTAAAAGTTAGAAGATTGAATTGAACAAAATGAAGCTATAAATTGAAATGAATTTTAGACCAAATTCAAGGGCACAATTTGTCATTTAGCCAAACATATTCAAGTGTAACAAATACAACCACAGCTTGTGCCAAACACCCATAAAGATGCATCTGGAGAGTGCAATTTTGAGTTTGAGTTCAAACCAAAATGTTAGTAATTAGGTATGTTTGACCCAACCCATAACACATGACCCATAGATCATCGACATGGGTTATTTGATAAAAGGATTTAAATTTGAGTTCAAACTTAAATTGAAGAGCTTAAGGAGCAACTAGCTCAATCTAGAGAGGAACTAGCGAAGCATAGGGAGGAAGTAGCTCACTCTGAGGCGAGGCATAGAGAGGAATTAGCTCAATCTGAGGCAAGGCACCAAGCAGAATTGGCCGAACTGAAGACGTCGATGAAAAGCTATTTTGTGGAACTTAGCCAGGAGTTTCGTAATATATATTCTTCTCAGGTAGCGAATAAATGTTATTTACTGAAACACTACTTTTTGCAATGCATTGTTATGTGATTTTAATACGATGCCTTTAATATATTGTAGGATCGCAATGCCAACTCCACAGAAAGAAACTGTGAATCCTGAGGTAAAACAAAATTTCTCTAAAACCAATAGTTAACATATATACATACCATGTTCTCATGGATAAACTATGAATCTCAGTAGTGAGTAAGGACAAAAGAAATCTTTTTGCTGCTGAATATGTTATAAAACATCATGATGTCATTGTATTATTGTAAAATACGTTGATTCAAGACGCATTTCAAAGGTGACTACTCCATAATATTGCATCTTAACCTTTGCCACTAGGAACATGAACAACACAATTTCTTGGCGTATTCACATCTTCATGAGTAGACACATGCAAAATACGTTAGGTTCCATGAACAAAACAATAGCTCTCATTATCAATGCTCTTCCAAATGTATTGCTGAAGTTGATTAAATTATGGAGTGATTTGATTAGATTGTTTATAATGAATAGTTGAACAATTGTTTAGTCCTCCTTTCATATATGTTACACTTTGTATTATGTTACGGTTTTTATAGCAGTGATGATCTCTCCCTATTTCTTTCGATTTATGTATGTAGTCTCGCACCTATCATATATAATATTATTCAGTTTGTCCTTTTTGTTTGGCATTTGAAATGTCAAATCACTCCATAATTTGGCAAAAAATAATGCTATGTTTCATTCCTTCATATCATTCAAGCATAACAAATTGCTCAATTGTCAGGGATTTTCATATAAATGCGCATTTCAGCAATGCCGAATTACAATTTGGAATTCATGTTTAGAGTATTATTATGTATTGCAAACAAACATTTGGCAACTTTAACTTGATGGGCATAATTTGTGCAGTTTTGCCATGGTGGAGATTAAGACAAGAAGGCATTTCCGTTCCACCCTTTTGGAAGCAAATGAAATGGAGGACTTTCTAATTAGCATATTGTAAACACAAACGTTTGTATATATATATATATATATATATATATATTTGTAGACACAAATCTTGTTGCTTGCTGCCTTAGTGTTTGAGGGAAGTTTAGAATGTAAAACTCAGCTTTTTGTATATTTTTACTGATCTCCAAACATTTGTACGTATCTTTTGTGATGCCTTAGTGTTGTTGCTTGATGCCTTATTGTTGGGAACTTCCATATATCTTGCTTGATTTGTTGTTGGGAGAATGTATATGGATATGGCAGGAAGCAATTGGTTTATCTTGCTTGATTTGTTGTTGGGAGAATGTATATGGATATGGCAAGAAGCAATTGGTTTATCTTGCTTGATTTGTTGTTGGGAATTTGGTCATGGAACTTGAATGTATATGGCAGGAACTTGGTCATGGAATTTGAATGTATATGGCAGGAAATTGTATATGTAACTGGCAGGATGCAGCTGTTTGGGGTGGGGGGGGGAAAAAAAAAAAAAAAAACTTATAGCCGCGTATTTAAAAACGCGGC
>NW_027069585.1:1122151-1150941 GCF_002906115.3 Quercus suber | reverse complement strand
AAAAAAAAAAAAAAAACTTATAGCCGCGTTTTTAAAAACGCGGCTATAGGTTGCTGAAAACGCAGTAGAACCTATAGCCGCATTTTGAAAAACGCGGCTATAGGTCCTCAGCCTTAGCCGCGAGTTCAGAAACGCGGCTCCAGTGCGCCCTATGGCCGCGTTTCGGAAAACGCGGCTACAGGTCCGCAGCTCCAGTGCGACCTATGGCGGCGTTTTATAAAACGCGGCTATAGGTTCAACCTGTAGCCGCGTTTTCAAACGCGGCTCAAGTTCAACCTGTAGCCGCGTTTTTTAAAAAACACGGCCATAGGCGCGGTCTGCCGGGTTCCTGTGGCAGAGGGAAAAACGCGGCTACAGGTGACCCTATAGCCGCGTTTTCGTGAAACGCGGCTATAGGTCAGACCTGTAGCCGCGTTTTTCTAAAACGCGGCTATAGCCCTGTAGCCGCGGTACTTAGGCCGCGTTTACAAACGCGGCTACAGGAAACGCGGCTACAGGCTGTAGCCGCGTTTTTGGGGTCTATAGCCGCGTTTTTCAAACGCGGCTATAGACCCAGTTTTTTGTAGTGAGACATCATCTCATCATGATCTTTTATTCCATTACTCTGATTCAGAACTCGTCGAACACCTGAAGCTTTCAGAGATATCGTTGAGTAATGCCATGCACAAGTCGTTGTTCAATGAAGAAGAACCATGGAGGAAGAAGCTGCAGGCTCTTCTCCCCGCTGACGGGATTACTGTGAAGCACATTAAAACTAGCCAAGATGTCCCAGTTTCTCGAAGGGTGGTCGTGGTTTTCCTTTTGTTAAATATTAGCATTGATACACCATGTTGAATATGCTAGTTTGGTTGCGGAAATGAAAGCATAAAGTATAGAACACAATAACACACGAGGGTTACGTGGTTCAGCCTAACGGCCTACATCCACGTAGGAAACCCTAAAGGGCTACATCAATAATATATTAGAGTGTAGTACAAATCCTGTATTACAGTGAACCATAACATGTGTATATATAGTAGACTAAACCCTAGACTAATAGACTTCTAGTACAAGTAAGAGACTTGGCTTGCACACAAAGTAGAATTAGGCTTGGGCCTATACTAATGAGCTAATATATTTCTAACACCCCCTCTCAAACTCAAGATGGAAGATTGATGAAATCTTGAGATTTGATAAGGTTAAGAAGATCTCTTGAATGAAGTTTGGCTCTGTGACGGTAAGGCAATGGTCTTGCAGTGTTGATGTGACTTCTAACGATAGCTTGACTATACCAGAGAGTTTTGACGGCAGCAGTAGGAAGCCAAAGAAGATGAACACAGCGAAAAAACATCAAGGAAGACAAAGATTACTCTTAAATGTACAGCAAGAACAGAAAACCATGGCCACAAGAAGATGACTTTGATACCATGTTAAATATTAACATTGATACACCATGTTGAATATGTTAGTATGGATGCGGAAATGAAAGTATAAAATATAGAACACAATAACACACAAGGATTACGTGGTTCAGCCTAACGGCCTACATTCACGTAGGAAATCCTAAAGGGCTACATCAATAATATATTAAAGTGTAGTACAAATCCTGTGTTACAATGAACCATAACATGTGTATATATAATAGACTAAACTCTAGACTAATAGACTTCGAGTGCAAGTAAGAGACTTGACTTGCACACAAAATAGAATTAGGCTTGGGCCTATACTAATAGGCTAATATATCTCTAACACCTTTTAATGACCTTGGCAGATTTCAGTGAACAATATTTTGGCTTTCAAGACGCTCTCTTTGAAAACTTCAATGGTCGCCTCGAGAATTCAGGCAACAACTGTGCCGCTTTGTGGCCTGGCGATGGCAAGCCAAGTTTATGGTTGAATTATCTATTGAGGTTAGGAGCGCTATATAATCTGATAGTGAGAAAGGAAGAGATTTTTAAGGAAGAGAGGAAAAGGGTTGGTGGTGGAGGTGTGGTGCAAACTGATAGTCATAGAGATGAAGATATTGAGCTTGTGGTGCCACCGGTTTTTGAAAACTGTAAGAGGGTTTTAGATGCAGGGGAGCAAATAGTTGCAAGGGACTTGTATTGGGAAGCTGTTTGTGATATGTCTAAGAAGAACCCTGAGGAGTTGCTTTTGAGGAGCATTGAGAAGAACCCATTTGTAGGGGAGCTGCATGTGGTGTTGGGTCAGGTTTATTTGACCAAAGGGATGTTTGAGGAAGCTGAGAAAGAGGCTGACAGAGGGCTAACCCTTATGTTGGAGTGGGGGAGTTCATGGGATAAGAGGATGTCTTGGAAAGTATGGATTGCATGGGCTAGAGTTTTATTGATCAAGGCTAAGGAAAAGTCATGGCCAAAGACTTCTGGGGACATCTACGGCTTGGGTCTTGTGAAATAAAATTGGAGTACGACCTTGGATTTGTGTGACTCAATAATAATAATAATTAAATAATGGTGTTGTTAATCACACACTTGTGTGTGTGCATCATGTGAGCTGAAATTGTGTTACATTTTAGCTAGATTGTGAAATTGCGTATCATTTTGAATTTTTATTTGAAATCATGTTTTGAATGCTCGATTTTCAAGTATTGTGTGTATGTTGTGAACAAAGTACAACAACAATTTCCCATTAAATAAACAGGAGTAAAGCCTTGGATAGGCAAGTTACATGGATTTAGTATTTCTTTCTAGTTTTATTTTAAATTGTTCGGAGAAATAAAATATGGTGTTACATTTTTCTGTTTGAGTTTTAGTATTTTTAATTTCCTTGTTTTATTTTAACGTGCTTATTCTTGAAATTATCTGAAATTTGACTTTGAGACTAACCTTATGCATTATGGCCCTTATTTCTACCCCATGAATGATGATTTTAAAAGAAACAAAAAAGTGAACTGTTTTAGGGTATAAGAAAATTTATTAAGGAGCGAAAATGTTGTGGAAAAGGCAATAGGCAGAAAACGATAAGGCTTTTCACTCTTGGCACATCTTTAATTCCCTCTCCGGCACAAATATGAAATTCAAATAAAAAATTATTAGGTATTTTTGGAGTACTCGCCTTTTTTTTTTTTTACAAGATAAAATTTTTATTCTAACCTAATCTAAGTGTATATGTGTGTAAAACTCTATCTTAGAGACTTAAACCCTGGCCCTTACCCCCACACCCCACAAGAACTTATACCTGTAGAGTGACCATCGCACTAAGAGTGTGCGGTGGTGAGTACTCACCTTTCATATATATATGAATGATGGTTCTTATTATAAATTTAATTATAGTGTAGCCTACTATTATATGAGGGGACGAAATATCAAGTCGGTGTATACTTCAAGTAACAAAAAATGCACTTTTCAAACAATCTTATTGTTAAGACCACATTTAATTTAATTATATACTAGTGAAAGTCTCCTGCATTGCATGACTTTAGTCATGAATTATATATATATATATATATATTGGAGAAATAATAACTAAATGAGTTATTATTATTACATAACTTTAGAACTCGTTTCTAACTAAATGAATGATTATCTATATCTATATAATATCTAATAGTCGAAATGTTTGATTTTTTGTTGACTACTTTTCATTGCACCATATGGCTACATAAATTAATGCCACGTCTACAATTAAATACACAAATCAATATATCTTTTCATTTGGTGCTTATACAAACCATTTCATTACAATTTTTTGCTATTGTTGGTGTTCAGTTGCATTGTTCCAGTGGGTAGTTATAAATTTTATTTACTTTTTAAAACATTGAAAAATTATGTTTTTTCAGTTGATAGATTAAGCAAACCGTTTCAATACAATTTTGCTACCTCTTTTAACTATCTCTTTGTATATTTACATTCACTACTTATTTGTCCCAGTTTCTTTTCTACCAGAGGAGACAAAAATTAGAAAGCAACATTATTGGCGCTATATACCCTTGATGAAAAGTTAGAAAATAAGTCGATCAATTGTGATTAAGAAATTTCTCTAAATATTGATCATGGCATTATAATATATATTGTGGGGCCGGTTATCCAAAAAGGTGATATTGGAATCGTAGGAAATGGGCTTATGGCCCAATGGCCCAGTCCGAGGATGTTCATCTATCCGAGGATGGTTAAATAAAGACACGGTGGGAATAGTACAAGAAGAAGAGATGGAAATCATATATAATGGCCCAAAACGCATCCGAGGATAAAATCCGTCTCGGATACAATGATCTGAGGTAAATGTAACTATCTTACTATTTAGGATACTCCGCAAAGTTGTATTAGAACTGAAAAATGAATATAGAATAAGGGAGGAGTAAAGAGAGATAACAAATATCTTCTAAAACTGCTACCTCCACATTAAATGCTTCCCAGCTAACTCTCTGGCCGCATTAATGTGGAGGTGATACCTGAACGGTAATCAAGCAGCCTTACGGCTGCTAATTGAAGGTTCTGGGAGGTGTTGGATGGGACAGGAAGGATTTCCTAGAATTTAACTTACACGTGTATGGTGAAAACGATATCAGGGTTGTGATATATAATGGGGAAAGGTGGCCTGAAGAAGGAGGTCGAAAAACAAAAAAGAGAGAAAGAAAGACTAAAATATCGTAACCCTAAGATATAAAAGAGAAATCCCAAAAACCCCTAAAAGTCAAGCCGAGGATAATATTTTCCCGATTGGTCGATATTGAATGTTCTTGACTCAGTTACTATGATATTTTTTCCTACATAATAGAACTAGTTCTTGCACCTACTCTCTACAAATTTATTGTTTGGGTTTGTTGGGCTAGAAACCCATCCCTATTCTGGGTCCAATACAAATTGAGTCCCTACATATATATATATATATATTTTTTTTTAGAAGATGGTGTTATACGGGAAATTATTATGTACTCTCGGAGTACAATAAATGAACACTCCCTCCTTTCACATGAATGGTGAGTCCCACTAATTAAATTCATGGTGGGACCCACCATTCATGTGAAATGACGCATTAATAGTATTCCGAGAATACTTAATAATTTTTCATGTTATACTATTCGAATACATGCTTTTTGCCTTAAACTTTGCATGCCAAAGTTACGTAAAATATTGTTATTTGTGCACCGTTTGACTTTGTAAAATGAGTTTTAAATTCGCCTTTTTTTGGCTTAATAGCTTTGATTATTTGTTTAAATTCGCAATTTTTTAGTTTAATGGCTGAATCTTAAGAGAGGAACCTAAAGTACTGTACCTAAGTTTTGTCCAATTATAATAGTCAATGATGTAACATTAAGAAAAATAAATTGTGAAGTGTAAATATGCCATAACACACATTAAATGCCACATGTTTGATTTTAATTACTGTTATACTTCAATTTTACCAACAAAGTCTGGTCATTCCAAGCATGATAATTCAATCTTAAACAAATTATAACACAAATAATAAACCTGCCAACAAAACAGAATAGTTAACCAGGTATATATTAATATTGAACACTTCCTCCTTTCACATGAATGGTGAGTCCCACTAATTAAATTCATGGTAGGACCCACCATTCATGTGAAAGGACGCATTAATAGTACTCCGAGAATACTTAATAATTTTCAATGTTATACTATTCGGTTACATGCTTTTTGCCTTAAACTTTGCGCGCCAAAGTTACGTAAAATATTGTTATTTGTGCACCGTTTGACTTTGTAAAATGAGTTTTAAATTTGCCTTTTTTTTGGCTTAATAGCTTTGATTATTTGTTTAAAGTTGCATTTTTTTAGTTTAATGGCTGAATCTTAAGAGGGGAACCTAAAGTACTATACCTAAATTTTGTCCAGTTATAATAGTCAATGATGTAACATTAAGAAGAATAAATTGTGAAGTGTAAATATGCCATAATACACATTAAATGCCACATGTTTGATTTTAATTACTGTTATACTTCAATTTTACTAGGGGTGTCAATTCGGGTTAACGCGTTGGGTTCGTGTCGTGTCAAGGTAGGGGTATTCGACTAAATGGCTCAACCCTAACCCGACCCATTTAATAATCGTGTCATGATCCTTCAACCCTAACCCGACCTGTTAATAAGGCGGGTTGACCTGACCCAACCCATTTGACACGCTTAATAAACAAGTCGTGTTGGGTTAACACAAATGTAACACAACCTATTTCAACCTGCATAATATTAAATATAACATCCATCTAGAAATAATTTTTTTACATCCCAAAAAGCAGTGCATACACTTCAAGTCTTCAAGCCACATTCAAAATAATATAGTTCAACAAAAATATAACATTCATCTAGAAATAAGTTCTTTACACTTCAAAAGAAGTGCATACACTTCAACCCAAATTCAAAATAAAAAAGTTTCAAAAAAATAAAATAACATAGTTCAACAAATATATAATATTCTTGGAACTCACCAAATGCTAAGTATCAATATTGAAAGAATTTGAGCAAACAGTAGACTAATCCTAACTATGACCACAATTATCATCCATAGATTCTTTATTGATGTCCAAATTCATAACATCTTCCACAAGCTCATCCAATTTCATTTGTGTAAGTTTTATGCCAAAAAAGAAAAAGAAAAAAGTATTAGTAGTTCTAGGATCTGTAAAGTTTCAATTTCCAATTATATCCCTTGTAAATTTTTATAATTACTCACTTTTCTTCTTTAATTTAAAATATATGTTGGATATAAAAGGTATTTGACAAATCTAAAATAAAACAAATATTTATTTGTTATATGAATTAAAAGGGTTGTGTTAAGTGGGTCATTTTGGGTTGACACAAATAAATTGGCGTGTCAAACGTGTCTATTGCGGGTTACGCGGGTTGACCTGTTTATGACCTGTTTCTTATCGTGTCACTTTCGAGTTGACCCATTTATGACCCAAACCCATTAAGGCCCAACCCTAACCCGAAAAAACCCGTGTCGGGTTCGTGTCGTGTTCGCGGGTTGGGTTGAACATTGACACCCTTAAATTTTACCACCAAAGTCTGGTCATTCCAAGCATGATAATTCAATCTTAAACAAATTATAACACAAATAATAAACCTGCCAACAAAACAGAATAGTTAACCAGGTATATATTAATATTGAACACAACGTTTCAGCTAATAACAAAACACAATACCATTCTTAGGGGAAAAGATTAACAAAAAGCAAATGCGCAAGATTCAGTTTTTTACAATGGCCAACAATTAATGTATCAGTATAAAGAGGAATCTTCTTCTTGATTCTAGTGTCGTAGTCATGGCCATTTCATAAATTATAATACAATCTTGCTCTATATTATGCCCATAAGAAAATATTAAAACAACCTGTAATATTGCTTTAACTAAGGGCACGTTTGGTACAATGTAATGATTATTACATGAGAATAGGAATAAGTATTACAAGGAACACATTAAATTAGAATGTAATTGTAGATTCATATTCAGGATTTTATTCCTAAATTTAGGAATAGAATCCTGAATATGCATTCACAATTTAGTAGAGTATAAAAAGAAGGTATAATTAAATAATTTTTAGTCAAATTTTCTAAAATACACTTATTTTAGGGTGTTCAAAATAGAGTTAATAATTAACAATAAGGAAAATTTATTTTCTTTCCTTTTGAGCAATTTCATAGAGTATAAAAAGAAGGTGTAATTAAATCATTTTTAAGTTAAATTTCCTAAAATACACTTATTTTAGGGTGTTCAAAATAGAACTAATAATTAACAATAAGGAAAATTTATTTTCTTTCCTTTTAAAGATGTGGCAACTAATGGCTTTTTAGGAAAATTTTTTTAAAAGTTATTACATAAAATGAAGGAATAAATATTCAGTACTTTTGATAAGGAATAGTTATTTCTCATTTTAAAGAATAACTATTCATAAGGAATAGCTATTCATTGTAATAAAAATATAACCAAACAACCAAATAGTTATGCTATAGGAATATCTATTACATTACAGTGTCTATAACAGTCTACCAAATGTGTTCTAAATCTCCATTACAACTACCCGATTCAAACCCAAATATTAATATTCAAAGGGAGATGAGGAAATACAAAATAATAAGGATAAAACTTAGGTACAGTAACTTAGGTGCTGTTCCTTAAGTTCTCCTCTTAAAGTTTAGCCATGTCACTATTTAATTAAAAAATACACTTTCATCTCATAAGAAAAAATTCACATGACAAAATCTTAAAAGGGGAACCTAAGGAACAGTACCTAAGTACGATACTTAAGTATTGTACCTAAGTCTTACCCAAACAGGACAAAACTTAGGTACAGTACCTTATGTGCTGTTCCTTAGATTCCTCTCTTAAGATTCAATTATGTGGCTACTTAATTAAAAAAATATACTTCCATCTCATGAGAAAAAATCCACACGGCAGAATCTTAAAAGGGGAATCTAAGAAATAGTACCTAAGTACTGTACTTAAATCTTACATATTGTAATAAAAATATTTTATGTATTAGTTGAAATTTATTTTATGAGTTTAAGTTTGAATGAGATTTCGCACCATAAATTTAATATAAATTTACAGTTTTATATATAACTGGTTCTTAGTTCCAATCATATTTTTTTGCTTTTTATGTGTAATAATGTATGGGTACAAAATTGTCCCCATGACACAACCAACTTTATTCGGTTTTACAAATAGCAATTTTGGAGAAGACCCACAAGTTTCTTGTATTTCTAAAAAAGATGAAAGAAAAGAAGTTGAGAAGAAGTTAGCAAATGAATATGAACCACTATTTATACTCAAATAATTATGATCCTATAATGTGCACATTTTTGGTCAATAGGCACATTTTCGTTCAATATGCATATTTTCATTCAATATGCACATTTTCATTCAAGATGCAACTTCTCGGTCAATAGGTATATTTTCATTCAATAGACACCTTTACTATATATTCAATATAAAGGGTTATCACATTTCAATAGGCACAATTTGGTATAATCTAATATGAAGGGTTATGACTTTTTTTTTTTCCTGAAACTCATTTAGTAGTTATTCTCACGTATTGCATGGGTTAACGACTAGTATTCTATAAAACCGAAGCATGTTAACTTTTTATATTGTTTCATATCATGCCACATAAACTTTGGAAGCTCCACAATTTAATACATCACTTGGATTTTTAAAATTATTTTAACTTTTAACTAAAAACCACACTAAATCTTTGAAAACCACCCGATTCTATTTCATGTATGCTTCTTTGCTTTTTGCAAATTCTAAAGTAACCTCATCTATCCGTCTCCACTATGAGAGAACCTTAAACTTCAATTTCTTTGGTACACTTTCTCTTGCTCTTTCTCTTTTTTGTGAATTAGTTTTTTTTTTTTTTTTTTTTTTGCTTTTTTTTTTCCTTAACCCTTCTCAGTTGAGTCTGTTGGAGGTGATCTTGTGGCTGTTTTTTCTTCCAGGTCTGATGAGATTTTACATAATTTTCATAAGAAAGGAAAATAATTTGGGTTAATTTTTCTGCAATATCTGAAATTTTTTGCCAATTTTTTTGCAAGTTGTTGCACGTTCAAGCAATGATTTATTTATAAAATTGTAACTCAAAAGACAAGAGCAATTCATGCAATGATATAATTTCATAATCAATTTAAGATTTTATAAAATTATTTTAGTCTATTACTGAATAGGTAGGTTCCCGTGCATTGCATGAGATTCTGACCAGTTATTATATAAAATGTATAATTTTGTAATTTGTCCTTATATATAATATGTATAATTAAAATGACCAATAAAAGTTTTGTAATTTTCTTTATAATTCCTTATTTATTAATGAAGAGGGTGATTTGAACTCAAGCACTTAAATATTTTCTAATACTTGCATAAATAAGGTTATCCTAAAATAATTCATTCCAAATCTAAGATTAAAAAATAAATTGTATTTGTATGTACACCTAAAAGAAATTTCATTTTTAAGTCTTCTTTTGATATTTAAATTATCTGTTTTAGTGTTGATTTTATTCAAATGTTTAACACCCTAACTTATAATTATATTGTGCTTTAGCCTTTAAGAACACATATAATATTACACATGAAAAAATAATAAATTTAACAATTAAAACATTTGAAAAACAATTAAGCCAAAATCTCAATTCATTAATGAAAAACAATCCAAATTTCTGAACTTTGCATTATCATATACATTTTGTTTTTGAAAATGTTAAAAACAAAATACAAAAACAAAGAAGGAGCCTTTAGAAACATGACAAGGTTTTTGAATATTTTGAATTCATTAATTAAAATCACATGAAGACAAAAAAAAACCAATAATAACACTAAAGAAAATAAACAAAATGTAAATAATAATAATAATAAAAGAAGAAAGAATGCATACTTGCATTGTCATGAGATTTAGGCATTCACATATTGAAATAAGCTTCACTCCAAAAAGGATATAGGGTTATATAAATTGGTAGAGTTCCATTTGAAATATAATTCATTTAAATCTTATTGAAATTAAAGATATCTAATCAATGTGTTTGTTTTTATCCCATAAAAATTGGAATTAAAAAAAGGTCATATGAATAGGAAAAAAAAAGAGTTTTTTTTTTTTGAGGGGGTTAAAAAAAAAAAAAAAAGGAGTTGATTCAACATAACGTAATATATAAAAATTTATAATAAAAAGAGAGAGAGAGAGAGAAAGAGAACGTGGTTGACAAATAATAAATTGAAAATTTAGATGATAAGTATTATCTAAATTAAATTTTTGTATGTTAAATATTATCCCCTAATTTAAGAAATATATCCTAACAAATAAAAAAAATAATGTTAATTAGATGATAAATATTATCTAAATTAAATTTTTGTATGTTAAATATTATCCCTTAATTTAAGAAATATATCCTAACAAATAAAAAAATAATGCTAATCTAATTTTATTTAATGATAAGAATGAATTAGAGTCTTGATATAGTTATTTAAAAATATAAAAATTTAATAAAATTTCTGCAATTTGGTGAAGACACATGGTGCAACCACGGCGTCTAAACCTAACTTTTATTATTCTATATATATATATATATATATCTGTGTGTGTGTATATATATTATTGATTATTATTAGATAAACTAGCATGTAACTCGTGTCACGTGCAAACACAATTCTACATACACTAAAATTTGTACATCATATGTTTAGATATAGTATTTTAATATTTTTAGTTTTTTATTTTATTTTAAGCCTGTCTTGATTGTAGCTTATATTTAACTTTTTTATTTTATTTTTTACAACAGCTTATATTTAACTTAAACCTTGATAATTTCATGTAATTTTTTGTTAGCACTATTCAATTTTAATGAGGTGTTTTGATCCTAATTAACCTATATATACTTACATTTTGGTTAATAACAAATATTTATCTTTTTTTGGGTACTAAAACAAAACTTATTAGTTGTCCACACGGTGCTTCTAGCATGTTGCATATAGTCCATATAATGCCACATATTATCCCCAATTTCCAATATCAAGCTAAAGGTGAATTAGATTATAACTTATAAAATATAAGTATTTATACCCAAAAAAAATGATTAAATTAGGTGCATGATTGGCTTTTTTTTATGGTTCATTTAATATTAGACTCTTCATTTTTTTTAATAGATAATTAACTTGGCACAAAAATTTTAAAAAAAAAAAAATCTTAAATTGGACAAATAGTGCAAATTGGATCTCAATTAGTTAATCATATATATATATATATATGGGTTCTACTGATGTATGCCCTTAGAATATCTATTAATAAACCATTAAAGGAAATTTTTTATGATAAATTGAAAAAGTGAGTAACTTTTTTTTTTACAGATTTTCAATTTATCATAAAAAATTTCCTAAAATGGGCGATAATCTTTTAGCTTAACTAGCATTTCTTGGTAGGTTGTCCACTAGTCAATCGGAATTGATTTTAAGATTAATAACCACTTAAAACAAATTACGGTGGGTATAGAATTGCATGACCCAGCGTCAATCATGGGTATACAGCCATACAAATCATTGACCACCATGACTTCAATATTCATGGTGATACCACCGCACAGCCTTGGTGCGATAGTCACTCCACAAGTATAAGTGCTTGTGGGGTGTGGGAGGTAAGAGTCGGGATTCAAGTCTCTAGGAGGGAGTTTCACACACATATACACTTAAATTAGGTTAGAATAGAATTTTATTTTGTATATATATATATATATTCATGGTGATCGAATTAGTCAAAATTGACTCAATCTTGGTGGCATCCACATGTTGTGGCAATACTAACATTTCCAGTGGAGACTCGCTATATCTCACCCGTTTTGGTCTAGATCTTACTGTATATAGTAAAGATCTCATTATAACTCATCGATTCTAATCGAAACCTTGCTAGAAACTCAATCAATCGACCATGTGATGAAAAATGATGGAGATTGGTGAATGGAGAATGGACTTTTCATTTGGATTGGTGGAAATTGGAATTTTTGGGGGAGGAACCGGCCACCTGAAGTGATCTCGTAGGATTTATTGGGTATAGAACCATTGTCAACCTTTACATTGATCAAATTGGTCGATTATTTTTAGTTTGGATCCTTCTAAGTATTGGTTTCATCAAGTACAAGTCATGGATGAACAGTTCTACTTCCTAGTGTTTCCAACATGGATGTCCAATGTTCATATGCTTGTAATTATGGAATTATCCAAAAATTAAAAATAAAAATAAAAATCGTTTTAATACTACTTAATAACTAGTTCTTATGTAATATGGGTATTATAGAAAATTTAGAGAAATTACATTTTTCATCCTTTCATTTTTCTTCCCAACCAATCAAATGAAATTTATCTTTATTTTCCATTCTTTCACTTTTCTACCAACATACCAAACAAATAGAAAACTAAAATAAATTTTCAATCATCCCAACTATTTCCATACTCCTACCATTCCATCCTCTTCCCAAACATAGCCTAAAAGTCTACAATTTTGTTATTCAAACTCTAGAATATACAATTCCTGCAACCAAACTACCCAAAATGTTAACATTCATGGCCAAATAGCCCAAATCTCTTTCTCTAACACCTTCCCAAACTTGTACCCTAACTTAACTTATAATTTGGTTTGTTAGATTTTTGGTGGCGTACTCTAGAGACCATGTTTAGGATGAGCCCACACTGGGTTGATACCAATCAAGCATCAAGGTGCTCACACCACATTCCTCGCCAGTTCAATTGAGTTCCTTCAGCTTGCATTGCGCACTTTATCAACTATGGGCTACAATTTAATCCCCCTAAACCTTTAAAATTGAGCAAAGTTCCCTTTAACATTGAAAATTAGCAAATTACCCCATGTCATTAGTAAATTATGTAAAGTTTAGAAATATTAAAGGAAAAATTTTTCCCAAAAATTTTGTCCAAACTTAAAAAAAATATCACGTAAAATGTTATGCATAACCTTAAAAATTTAATTACTAATAAGTATTTATTTGGCTAGCTTATTTTTTGCCAACTTATTTTACTATTTAGTTTATTTTTGATATTATTCATGGATTTTACTGTATTATTTTAATTAACATTTACCTTTATCTACAGCACTTTTATCAAAAAGTTTTCAATTTCAGTAAAGTAAGCAGATCCCAAACAAACCTTAAATGTTGATTTGGCATGATTAATTTTGTCAACTTATTTTACTATTTAACTTATTTTTGTTACTATTTATGAGTCTCACGATACTTTTTGGTACTATTTATGAGATTCACTATATTATTTTAACTTACTTTTACCTTTATCAACATTACTTTATAGCAAAAATTTTGATTCCATGCTGATACAAATCCTAAAAAGGAAATAAAAACTAGGGGTGTCAATTCGGGTTAACGTGTCGGGTTCGTGTCGTGTCGAGATAGGGGTATTCGACTAAATGGTTCAACCCTAACCCAACCCATTTAATAATTGTGTCATGATCCTTCAACCCTAACCCGACCTGTTAATAAGGCGGGTTGACCTGACCCAACCCATTTGACACGCTTAATAAACGAGTCGTGTTGGGTTGACACAAATGTAACACAACTCATTTCAACCTGCATAATATTAAATATAACATCTATCTAGAAATAATTATTTTTACATCTCAAAAAGCAATACATACACTTCAAGTCTTTTACTCACATTTAAAATAATATAATTCAACGAAAATATAACATTCATCTAGTAATAAGTTCTTTACATTCCAAAAGAAGTGCATACACTTCAATTCAAATTCAAAATAACAAAGTTTCACAAAATAAAATAATATAGTTCAACAAAAATATAATATTCTTGGAACTCGACACGCTTAATAAACGAGTCGTGTTGGGTTGACACAAATGTAACACAACTCATTTCAACCTGCATAATATTAAATATAACATCTATCTAGAAATAATTATTTTTACATCTCAAAAAGCAATACATACACTTCAAGTCTTTTACTCACATTTAAAATAATATAATTCAACGAAAATATAACATTCATCTAGTAATAAGTTCTTTACATTCCAAAAGAAGTGCATACACTTCAATTCAAATTCAAAATAACAAAGTTTCACAAAATAAAATAATATAGTTCAACAAAAATATAATATTCTTGGAACTCGCCAAATGCTAAGTATCAATATTGAAAGAATTTGAGCAAACAGTAGACTAATCCTGACTATAACCACGATTATCATCCACAGATTCTTTGTTGATGTCCGAATTCATAATATCTTCCACAAGCTCATCCAATTTCATTTGTGTAAGTTCTATGCCACCAAAAAAAAAAAAAAAGAAGAAGAAGAAGAATAAAAGTATTAGTAGTTCTAAGGTCTGTAAAGTTTCAATTTCCAATTATATCCCTTGTAAATTTTTGTAATTACTTACTTTTCTTTTTAAATTTAAAATATATGTTGGATATAAAAGGTATTTGACAAATTTAAAATAAAATAAATATTTATTTGTTATATGAGTTAAACGGATTGTGTTAAGTTGGTCATTTCGGGTTGACACAAATAAATTGGTGTGTCAAACGTGTCTATTGCGGGTTATGCGAGTTGACCTGTTTATGACCCGTTTCTTATCGTATCGCTTTCGAGTCGACCCGTTTATGACCCAAACCCATTAAGGCTCAACCCTAACCCTAAAAAACCCGTGTCGGGTTCGTGTCGTGTTCGCGGGTTGGGTTGAGCATTAACACCCCTAATAAAAACCCCCATGCTCTCTCTTTGCCTAGTGAAATGGGGTGTAGCTAGACAATGAAGGCAGGTAGTTCTTGAATACGGAAAAATAGTACTTATTTTTTTCACATTTATGATACGTCCCATCATAAATTAAATAAGCAATTTCTTAAATGAGCAATTTCTACCATAAACGTGTGCGGAGAAAATTACTGTTCCCTACGCAAGGGTTTTGACAGGGTAAAATTTTAAAATATCATAACTTTGTTGTTATTAAATACAATCTTGATTATTTCCAAGATTCTGAGGCTTTTAAATTCATTCATGCTATAACTAACAAATCAAGAAGAAGAAGAAGAAGAAGAAGAAGAAGAGCTTAGAGAGATTAGAGAGTTATTACTATTATGAGTACCGATAAGGTTCTCTCTTCAGCTTCAGCCTCAGCCTCTGCTCCTTTGGCTTCTCCTCACGTTGAGGTTTGCAAAGGCGTCAATGGCCTCGACAGCTCCGCCGAGGTATCCAAAATTTTCTTCCCCAATCTCATCTCATGCTTCATTTTCCATATATCTATGTCTGCATTGTTTGGAAATTCTGTTTCACTTTTTTGTGAAATCTAGGGCATCATCAATTGCGTTTAATTCTTTGTGAAACTGATTGAAAACATTTCAGAAGTTTAGGATTGTTTTCTAGGGAGAGTTATAATGAATATTGTTGTTGTTGGTTTTTTTTTTTTTTTTCCTAAAGTAATGGTAAGGGAATTTTGGAATATATATTTGGGAGAGATATGATTAGGCCAATGAGGGAAAATTTTGCAAAATAATTTTATTTTAATAATAATAATAATTATTATTATTATTATTATTGTTTGTATTGGCAGAATCTAGTTTTCTGTTTGCAATTGTGTTTTAGAAACATGATTTTTAAGTGTTGAAATCGCGTTCTCTTAAAATTTAGCCAATTTGGTTGAAATTGTGTTTTGAAAACACGATTTTTAATGTTTGTTCAATTATATTAATGTTTTATTGTTATCTATCTTAAAATAAAATAAATATTAATGTTTTGTTGTTTACTTTGAAACATTGTTTCCATGAAGTGAACTACTGGCTTTGCCACGTACTTTTTTGATAACGGCAAGATAGAGTCGATAGAAAGAGTTAGGTACTTACAGCATTTCCAGTAGTTTCTCCAAATTACTGTACTGTTTGGAGAGTGAATAATTAAATTTACCTTTTACCTACCTACTTAGAGCGTGTTTATCATTTTTCTATCTCATTTAAATACTATTTGATAAATTTCAAATTATATAGAATTTATAAAGTACGTGCAGACTAACATAAATGAAGAGAAATTTCAAATTAAAATAAAGACTAAAGGCATAAAAATTAATGCAAGCATGAAACTTAAAATTAGATGATCCCACGACTTTTACAGATTACAGATTTTAGATTCCCTTTCCTTTCAAGTCCTTAACACCCCCATTGAAGGAGTTCAGGCCTGGTCTGCCTTCTTAATTGATCGAGTTAGCCTTAAGCTTTCAATCTGGAGCCATAATCCTCTTGGTGAATGGGTATTCAAAGAACAAGTGATCCTTGTATTTTATACAACTCCTACAAAAATGCACACAAATAGTCACCTTAGTTACCCCATTTCAATAGTTCATCCTGACTAGTCAAGCAATTTTTGAATGATAACCGGAAAATAAAAACATGTCTTGGTATATTAGATGTGTGCTAAACCAACCTCCACCAATTAGCAACCAGGAGCTTAGATCTAATTGCCTCTTATGTTTAAGCTCAACTAAAAATGCCAAACATAGCTGTAGAGTGCAAACCACTTGAAAAGAAATTTTCTCAGCTAGAGTAACTTGGAATACTTTAGCCTGAATCTCAACCAAAGCATCATACTTTGTTGGCAACTTGGCATCCAACATAATATGATCATATGAATTTGGATTGGAGTCACATATATTTACAAGATTAATCGTTGTTTACTTTATTTCATTTTTGGCACAATTTTAATGGTTGTTAACCTAGAACATACATACATACATATATATATATATATATTTATATATTGGCTCAATAAAGTTCAGTAAAAGTGTAAAACAACAATAAAAGAAATGTTATGAGCTACATAGATACAATCACTGCAAATGGAAACATTAAAAAAAGCATAGCAAAAATATCTGGCTACGCTATAAACAACTAGAGTTCATTGTATCTCATAACTACAAACAGGATTTCAATCATAATTGATTAATTCCATTTTTGTAAAGTGGAGTCCAGACCCCATCAATTATTTAACTGTTATATTATTGTAGGGGACAATTCTAACTACTAAGATGTCAAGTTTGATTGAAATCAAAGCCAACATTTTTGGCAATATAAACCAGCTCACTTCTAGCTTCTCACATTACTCTAACACATGAATCAAAATGCATTGAAAAAAAAGAACAAGAAGAAGGAAGGAAGGAAGGAAGGGAAGCATAACCCATTAGAACAATATGTATCATTAGAGTTTTTTTTTTTTTTTTGCTTTTCTTCTTTCTGTATAGCTGGTACTTCTAATAAGTCTTTTAAAAGGATCTTATGCTCAAAATTAGTCACCACCATTAACCTTTGTTGCATTTCTAAGCTCATGCTTTTAGATCTGTAGCTTGTTTGATGCATTGTCTGCAAACTCAATACATGTGATGGTGAGCAGGAAAAAAATTGCATTAATACCAATAAAATTCCAATATGTATCAATTCCCTTGTTGATTTATCTAGTACTTGAGATTAGTGCCTTTGGAATACTACTAAGAGACATGTGAGTCCTTAGAGAATCTGATAATGCTGATAATGCCTATGGGATACTTGTTGATAAAATTTTCTATACTTACCTCAAAAGAAATATAAACTTGATATTCTTTATCAATGCTTCTTCCTTGACATGGCACTTTGTTTTGGCTGTATTGCACAGCACACTAAGTATCAAACACAGTGATTTTGCAGGCAGATTTACCATAACTATTGTGCTATGGTTATGGCCCTGGTTAGTCTCACTTGGGATATTAAAAAACAACCAAATTGCGCCCAAAAGCAGATTACTTTTGCTTAACAATGTGCTGACAATATCATTGGCTCTGTATATCAATGAGGGAAGGCCTTGAGTCAAACAGTTGGCATGTAAATATATAGAGATGAGGCCTTTTTTTTTTTTTTGATAAGTAATATGTTTTATTGATATAAAAAAGGGATACCCTAGTACACAGGGAGTGTACATGGGTCAACAATCAAGTACAAAAATTACAAGAATCAATAAAATCAAGGAAATAGGTGAGTGATTGGTTTTGCGAAGCAGGCAACCAATCAAATAAAATTCTAAAAAAAAAAAATAACTTGAGGTCTGGTATGGATCTCTCATTATTTTCAAAACACCTACTATTTCTTTCCCTCCAAAGACACCACATTAAACAATGGGGGACAATTAACCATATATGACCATTTCGATGACAACCAAGCCTGTATTGCTAGTAGGCTAGGAGCTCCACAACAAACTGCGGCATAACCCAGCTTACTCCAAATAAACCCAAGACCATAGACCACAAATCCATAGCAACCGGACAATGAAGGAAGAGATGGTCCACCGATTCACCATTACACTTGCACATATAACACTAATCCAAGAAGATTAGCTTATTGACTCTAATAAGATTAATTAAATAGCTAGAGATGAGATCAAGAAACAGAGTGAGAGAAAAACATAAATGAAAGAGACAGAGAAAAAAAAAAACCCAGAAATCCAAAACCTAAATCCTGACGATAGCAATAGCAAATCATGTAAAACCACCAAATCTAGTATAAGCCAATAAATTCAGACATGATGCAAAAAACCCCTGAAATCAAATTTTGGGTACTGATTTCTGTTGCTGAGCAGATGTTCTCAGGTCTCCATATCCCTCACAGGTTGTTGAGGCACAGTTTGGGAGTTAAAAGATGTGGGCAGATCGTTTGTGAGAGTGAGCTGCATTGATTTTGTGAGAGAGAGTGCTGCTTCCCTGTTGTTTTCTAATGAGAGAGAGAGAGAGAGATTTTTTTCTTTCAACCGGGTGATTATTTTAAGAGAGAAAAATGTTTAGAGTTGCTAAAGTAGTTGCTACAATGCTCTCTTCTTTAAGAGAGTTATTGTAGTAACTCTAAAGGATATTTAGAGTCTTGAGAGGCTGTTGGAGGGTGTTTTTAGTGTGTTTGCTATCGAAAAATGGCTTTCAAGAGCCTATTGTAGATGCTCTTAGATGTACCATTCAGTTGTATAAATGAAAGACATGGCATTAACTCAGATGGGTATGAGTATTCTGTTAATCAAGTATTTTTATGCTCATGCCAATTTAGATTTATGTAATCATATTAAATTGCTATGCACTTGGCTAATATTATTATTCAATTTAAAGTTGCAGCATTTATTTTGGTGAAATGCAATACAGTTAACTTGCATTATGCATAACTATAAGTAACTTGATAAGATATTATTCAATTTAAAGTTGCATCTTTTGTCAAATGTGAAGATATCTGAATGTTCTTTGTTTGTAGACTTCTACACATGGTTTGGGGAGCTTTTCTCCGAGTAGGACTGTTCCTCCTCCTAGTAATGTTGATGGTCCTTATGCTTCTTTGGCGGAGAGATATCCCTATTTTCCAACATGGAAATATAAAGTGATGAATCCTGATGGATCTTTTAGCTTTGTGAACTTGGTCCGGCCTATATATGCACAAAATGTACCTCGGAGTGGCCCGGTATATCTGGGACCTTTGCTCTTTGAGTCTAACATTTCATTTTCTTTATGCTTGTTCATGAATCTTGATTTTATGTCTTAGATTGATGTTGATCTTGTGGAAGAATGTATGAGGATGATTGCAGATTTGCAAAGAGTTGCACTTGACCAATCTTTTCAACACTCGATAAAAGAATTTTTATTGGTATGAAACAATCATTTTTCTTGCATCTCTTTGCTTTGAGACTCATGGATGGAAACTGACAACTGTTTATTGCTTCTTGTAGACCACTAGCCTGGCAATTGCTAATGCTCGTATAAAATGTTTTGAAGAAAGAATCAGAGACTTTGAGTTTCATGAGGGGCAACCAGGACCTCAAATTCTTGCAAATCAGGAACCGCAAGGCCATGAAGAAGTTGGCTCTTCCAGGGGTGGCCCCAGGAGATCTTCCCCTCGAAGAACTCGTGGCCCAAATGATGCTTGATTGTATTCTCCCTTTATTCTCCAGCACATGACAAAACATTTCTTAGTTAGTTAACTTGTATTAACTTTCAAAGTGAACTCCTTGATCTTTGCGGAACTCAGTCTTGTAGAACTTTAGGTAGAACTTTAGAAAAATTTTAGAGTTTACCTGATAGGACTTTGTTATGCAAAATTTTACACTTACTTGACAGGTCTTGACATGGATGATCTCACCGGCCTGTTTGGTACATAAACATAAACACATGTTTTCAGTTTTTAAATAACATTACACGTATTTTTACACATTTTTTTACCTATACGTATCTTTAAAAAAACTGAAAACTGTTATTTAAATACACGTACCAAACGGGTTGATTTTTAGAAAAGAGATGATTTTTATTATGCAAAATGGATGGGGCATGGCTGAATGCCCCATGTTGATTATTTACAAAAAAAAAAAATGGACGGGACATAGCTAAACGCTTCTAGTTTAACAATCAATGTTAATTTTGAAAAAATTTACTGAATAAAGACCTTCTATGGAGCAAAATTTGAGCAAAATAAAGTCTAAATTGCAAAACCACTCAAAATTGGAAGAGTGCGCCAATCGGCACATCCTCAGCAGCATCATTTTTTTTCGCAGTTTCACATGTTTTCAACCCATTTCTCTTTTTTCTCTAGGACATATGGCAGCATTCAAACTGAAAATTGATGGTGAATGTTTAGTAGAAGAAAGATCCATGTCCACCTCCTGCAATTTTTTTTTCTTCATAAGCTTGTTAGTAATTAGTTATTATGAAAAAATTTTGGGCCAATGCCCCTTATATAGAGTTATAGACATGCTTGCATAGAAAATTGTTAACATGTTTTGCACAGAAGATTAATGACATGTTTGCATACCAAGACTAATGGGTCAATGCCCCTAGTGTAGACATGCTTAATGCAAAACAAATGTTCCTACCCTAAAATTCACCCAAACAAATGTCTTGATTTTGAGTCTTAGGGTTTTTTTTTTTTTTGGTGATTGTGACCGGGCTTTCGAAAGGCTATCTATATACCTCTCTCATAAAGGATCAAGTCCAAACATAGTTTGAAAAAACTTGGTTTTGAAAAATGAAAATTTTTAATAAAATTTTTTTAAATGATTTTTTTTTTTTTGGAAAAAGCAATTAAATGTAGAATGAGATTTTTTGAAATTTTTTCTCTTTCAAATGAATAGAAGGTGGTCCTTTTGACCAACCCTTTTGACCAATCATGATGCTCAAAAGTTAACTCGAACTTATTGTCTATGAAGGATTTGAAATCATTAAAGCATGCAATCAAATTTGCTTTTTCATTTTGAATATTTTTAAATTAAGTCTTCTAAGACAAAAATAATAATAATAATAAATAAATGCTTAGAAATTATACATGTTGGAAACATGAGGGGAGAATGCCTCAAGTTTGAAAATTTAAAGCTATTTGAGAATTTGGAAATTTTGTTTCCTAAGAGTCATTTTTTGTTGGAAGCAAACATGGGAGTATTATGAGCTTAAAAGTTTTTTCAAGTTGCTTGAGAATTTGATAAATTTTGTCTTTAAAGATGTTAGCCAGTGGGGCTTGATAATCCTAAGCAATTTTTCTTTTCGGTCCAAGGAAATATTATCAGAGCTAAAGGTGTACCTACAATCAGCAAGACTTCAAGTAGGTCTTTATTCAAAGGTTTTAATATAGGCCAAGTTTTGGTTATAAAAGGAAGGATATAAAAGGCTCAAAACCCTACGATATTTCCCCAAGTATGCAATACTTTAAATTCAAGCATTGAAAGAGTTTTCCACATCTTCCTTCATTGACTCTTGTGCTAAAATCTGATCATGTTCTTCATTGATTCCTTTCATTTTGTCTTGATTTTTTTAGCTTGACAAGAATTTCCTTTTTGGTTTTCTTAGTATCCCATATTATGATTAGATCACTTACTCCCATTTTTTGTTTTTCTATTTGTTTTTTCTTTTTTGGCCATAATTTTTGCTTAAACCACCATTTCAGGTTTTTAGCCTAGCAAGCTTAATTGTTTTTTGTTTTTTTGGCCCTAACTTTTGCCTAAACTGCCCTTTCTGGTTTTCGGCCTAATAGACTTAATTTTTTTTGATTGATTCCATTAGCTTTCAACCAAATGCATTTTTTGTTTCTTTCAGTTTGACAAAGATTCATCTTTCTTGGGTGAATTTGCATTTTTCTTTGATGCACTCTTATCTTTTCATTTCTTTTATGAATTTTCATTTTTTTCTAATGCACTTTCATTTTTCTTGATTTGACTGAACATTTTTTCTTTGATGAAATGACTCTTGAATTTTCTTTTCCTTATCTTTCCCAATTTGATTGAATTTCTTTTGTTGATGAATCTTCATTTTTTTTCTCATCCTTCTCAACTTGAATGAATCTTTTATGGAATCTCATGTCTCATGTGTCTTTGAATAGATCATTATTTCTCTCAACTTGATGGAAATTCTTGCACTCTCATCTTTTCTTATTTTTCTTCCTTTTTGTTGGAGCCTTTTCTAGCTAGATGACCTTCTCTTTTGAAGGAATAGAATTAGAGAAAACCAACCATCGTGGCCTCTCCATGAGATCGGGAACAGAGCAAAGAAGATGGTGGTGGAGTTCTTCGATGCTCATGAACAGGTCTCATGTTCATTGCCACGGAGTCCTCGGGCTCGATGGGCACCACCTCTAGCAGGTTCGTACAAAGCTAACTTCGATGCGGCCGTGTTCGAGGAGAGAAATTTTGGCGGGATAGGAGTGGTTATTAGGGACTACATGGGTGAGATTATTGGTGCTCTAAGTCAGAAGATTTTGCTGCCACAGTCCGTCGAACATGCAGAAGCTTTAGCAGCGAGCCGAGCAGTGCAGTTAGCGACGGAGCTCTGTCTCTTTGATGTTATTTTTGAAGGAGATAGTCTACGAGTTATAACAGCCATTAACTCAGCTAAAGCGTGCCGTGCTATGTTTGGGCATATTGTTGAGGAGATCCGTGGTCGTAGTTTGTCTTTAGCGAGATGTCAATTTAAGCATATTCGTAGGGAGGGCAATTCCTTGGCCCATGCCTTGGCTAGAAGAGCAGGTCTAACTGCAGATACTGACATTTGGGTAGAAGAGCTGCCTATTGACTTGGATGATGTATTCCAATGTGATTTGAGTTAATAAAAAATTTGCTTACATCTTCCTCAAAAAAAAAGATGACCTTCTCTTTTTTCTTTTCCCCTCGTAGTTTGATACTTTCTCAGAATCTTATCTCCTTTTGATGGATTTTCTTCTCTCCTTGCTTGATCACTTTCTTTGATGAACTCTCTTTTTTGAACTTGATGAACTCTTCATGTTTTTTTTTTGAACTTGTCCCATTATCTTCATTGAGGTCCTTGCCATGTGATGTTGACACCATGGGGTCAATTATTCATCAACATGATATTTAAGCATGCATACCTAATTTTCCCACCCAATATTTAAGTTTTTGGGTCATGCTAATGAGTGCCCTTAGGGCACTGGTTAATAATCCAGTTAAGAAAAGTTTTTATGGAAAAATAAAAAAAAATAATTAATGTCCTGACAGATTTTTTCATTTTCTATAAAAGTAATGTCAAAATTTTCCTAAAATAGATTGTTAACAAGTACCCTAAGGGCACTCGTTAGCATTTTTCTAAGTTTTTAGTGACTCACAGGTTAGTTTTTTGAGGACATAGAAGTTTATGGTTAGTGGATCTATGGGGGTAAGTGGATTTGATGGCATTGATGAAATTTATGGTTTGTGTATCAGTAGCTGGGGTCTGGGATTGGTGGGACTCGGAGTCTCGGACCAAAAGAGGCCACAGACGCCACTTATGTGTAATGTCAAATTTAAAATAGAATGCAGTTTTTAATACTATGTGTGGGTTTGGATAGAAAGGTTAGTTGCGGTGCGTTTTCCAGCTTCGTGTTTTCTCTTTTTTTTTTTTTTTTGCCACACTTGTTGACTTTGGGGGACAAAATTCACTGTGCGTGTACTGTGCGTACACTGTTCAAGCACTGTTCACGAAATATTTAATATTAAAAGTAGGTCTTACAACACTATTCACACATTTAAAAATTATTTTGTTACAGTGTTTTTAGCAACAATCAGTTTTTATCAACTTTCAGCAATAATAAGTGCTATCCAAATGGACCCTATATGTATAAACGAGTTTGTTTGGTAAGGGGATGAAATTACGTTGTTACCCTTTAAAGTATATATATGGGTTATAAAATTGTAAGGTTGTTATGGTCTTTTTGTTTTAATACATCTTTTTTAGCCTAATGGGGATGTAATTAATAATTTACCCCCAAAGATATGGATGGGCTGAAAATATGTAAGGTTTTTGTAGTCTTTTTGGTCTCATTATTTTGGGGTGAAGCTATTCTAACCCTTAGAGCCTTTATAATATTTTTGTTCTAAATTGCTTGTGTAAATTCTTTTTTATCTATTATATTTACAGTCGAAAATTGAGTAGCTAATAACTCAAAAAATATAGGATATGACGTGTGAGGTGTCGGGTATTCATCGAAAGTTGGAAGATCCGGATTCAATCCTAAAACAGTAGACGCTACAGTGTCTAGACACTTGACAGACAAACTGACAAAGTACAGTGGAAAGAAATAGACAATATACAAAATAATCTTTGGTGCGAGACAGTCAATCAGGCAACTAAATAGAAAGATAGGCCCACCCAAATTATCTAAGAGTTATGATTGAAATGTTGATAGCATCTTCTAATTGACAAAAAAACACTCCTGTCTACAGCTTCCACTAATCAACATTAATAAACTAATAAAAAATTGCACCTTACTGCTGACAAAAAGCAACTCCTCCCCATGGTCATTCTTCCAAGATGTCACATGAGCCCCATATAAATACACCTGGAAAACAGTATTTCAAAGTAAGCAAATAAAACACTAATATATTTTTCTATAGCTAACAATAAAACATTAATATAATTCAACAAACACTAAAAATCGTGTTTTCAAAACACAACTTCAACCAAATTGGCTGAATTTTTAAGTGAAATCGCGCAGTTACTCGATTTCAACACTGTTTCTAAAACACAATTGAATACAGAAAACTAGATTCTGCCAAATTTATATAATTTATTATTAAAATAAAAAATTATTATTTTGCAAGATTTTCCCTCATTGGCCTCTAATCATATCTCTCCCAAATATATGTTCCAAAACTCCCTCACCATTACTTCGAAAAAAATATTCCATAACTCTCCCTAGAAAACAATCCTCGTGTTCTGAAATCTTTTCAATCAGATTCACAAACTGCGCTGAGTTCTACAGAGATCTGAGCCTTACGGTTCACAACAACACTACACGCAATTGGATAAAGCCCTAGATTTCACAAAAACGAAACCGAATTTCCAAAACAAAATTACAAATCCAACCACAGATATGGAAAAAAAACGAAGCACGCGATCATCATCAGATTAGGTACCTCGGCGGAGCTTCCGCGCGGATCGCGGAGAACGACCTTGTCGAGGCCATTGATGCCCTTGCAAAGCTCAGCGTGAGTTGAAGCCAAAGGAGCTGAGGCTGAGGCTGAGGCTGAAGCTGAAGAGAGAACCTTTTCGTTACTCATAATAATAGTAATAATAAACTCTTCTAAGCTCTTGTTTTTCTTGATTTGTTATTTATAGCATGAACGAATTTTCAAAAGCTCGATTTGAATCCAAGATAGTACTGTCAGTTTTGCTTTTTACTATTGTTTTTTTTTTTTTTTTTTTTTTACAAGATTCTCTCTTCCGTTCGGTTGGGAGTGTGCGAGGAAATTTCGCGTACGGTAGTTCTTTTTATTGTCTATTTCTTTCCACTGTACTTTGTCAGTTTGTCTGTCAAGTGTCTAGACACTGTAGCGTCTACTGTTTTAGGATTGAATCCGGATCTTCCAACTTTCGATGAATACCCGACACCTCACACGTCATATCCTATATTTTTTGAGTTATTAGCTACTCAATTTTCGACTGTAAATATAATAGATAAAAAAGAATTTACACAAGCAATTTAGAACAAAAATATTATAAAGGCTCTAAGGGTTAGAATAGCTTCACCCCAAAATAATGAGACCAAAAAGACTACAAAAACCTTACATATTTTCAGCCCATCCATATCTTTGGGGGTAAATTATTAATTACATCCCCATTAGGCTAAAAAAGATGTATTAAAACAAAAAGACCATAACAACCTTACAATTTTATAACCCATATATATACTTTAAAGGGTAACAACGTAATTTCATCCCCTTACCAAACAAACTCGTTTATACATATAGGGTCCATTTGGATAGCACTTATTATTGCTGAAAGTTGATAAAAACTGATTGTTGCTAAAAACACTGTAACAAAATAATTTTTAAATGTGTGAATAGTGTTGTAAGACCTACTTTTAATATTAAATATTTCGTGAACAGTGCTTGAACAGTGTACGCACAGTACACGCACAGTGAATTTTGTCCCCCAAAGTCAACAAGTGTGGCAAAAAAAAAAAAAAAAGAGAAAACACGAAGCTGGAAAACGCACCGCAACTAACCTTTCTATCCAAACCCACACATAGTATTAAAAACTGCATTCTATTTTAAATTTGACATTACACATAAGTGGCGTCTGTGGCCTCTTTTGGTCCGAGACTCCGAGTCCCACCAATCCCAGACCCCAGCTACTGATACACAAACCATAAATTTCATCAATGCCATCAAATCCACTTACCCCCATAGATCCACTAACCATAAACTTCTATGTCCTCAAAAAACTAACCTGTGAGTCACTAAAAACTTAGAAAAATGCTAACGAGTGCCCTTAGGGTACTTGTTAACAATCTATTTTAGGAAAATTTTGACATTACTTTTATAGAAAATGAAAAAATCTGTCAGGACATTAATTATTTTTTTTTATTTTTCCATAAAAACTTTTCTTAACTGGATTATTAACCAGTGCCCTAAGGGCACTCATTAGCATGACCCAAAAACTTAAATATTGGGTGGGAAAATTAGGTATGCATGCTTAAATATCATGTTGATGAATAATTGACCCCATGGTGTCAACATCACATGGCAAGGACCTCAATGAAGATAATGGGACAAGTTCAAAAAAAAAACATGAAGAGTTCATCAAGTTCAAAAAAGAGAGTTCATCAAAGAAAGTGATCAAGCAAGGAGAGAAGAAAATCCATCAAAAGGAGATAAGATTCTGAGAAAGTATCAAACTACGAGGGGAAAAGAAAAAAGAGAAGGTCATCTTTTTTTTTGAGGAAGATGTAAGCAAATTTTTTATTAACTCAAATCACATTGGAATACATCATCCAAGTCAATAGGCAGCTCTTCTACCCAAATGTCAGTATCTGCAGTTAGACCTGCTCTTCTAGCCAAGGCATGGGCCAAGGAATTGCCCTCCCTACGAATATGCTTAAATTGACATCTCGCTAAAGACAAACTACGACCACGGATCTCCTCAACAATATGCCCAAACATAGCACGGCACGCTTTAGCTGAGTTAATGGCTGTTATAACTCGTAGACTATCTCCTTCAAAAATAACATCAAAGAGACAGAGCTCCGTCGCTAACTGCACTGCTCGGCTCGCTGCTAAAGCTTCTGCATGTTCGACGGACTGTGGCAGCAAAATCTTCTGACTTAGAGCACCAATAATCTCACCCATGTAGTCCCTAATAACCACTCCTATCCCGCCAAAATTTCTCTCCTCGAACACGGCCGCATCGAAGTTAGCTTTGTACGAACCTGCTAGAGGTGGTGCCCATCGAGCCCGAGGACTCCGTGGCAATGAACATGAGACCTGTTCATGAGCATCGAAGAACTCCACCACCATCTTCTTTGCTCTGTTCCCGATCTCATGGAGAGGCCACGATGGTTGGTTTTCTCTAATTCTATTCCTTCAAAAGAGAAGGTCATCTAGCTAGAAAAGGCTCCAACAAAAAGGAAGAAAAATAAGAAAAGATGAGAGTGCAAGAATTTCCATCAAGTTGAGAGAAATAATGATCTATTCAAAGACACATGAGACATGAGATTCCATAAAAGATTCATTCAAGTTGAGAAGGATGAGAAAAAAAATGAAGATTCATCAACAAAAGAAATTCAATCAAATTGGGAAAGATAAGGAAAAGAAAATTCAAGAGTCATTTCATCAAAGAAAAAATGTTCAGTCAAATCAAGAAAAATGAAAGTGCATTAGAAAAAAATGAAAATTCATAAAAGAAATGAAAAGATAAGAGTGCATCAAAGAAAAATGCAAATTCACCCAAGAAAGATGAATCTTTGTCAAACTGAAAGAAACAAAAAATGCATTTGGTTGAAAGCTAATGGAATCAATCAAAAAAAATTAAGTCTATTAGGCCGAAAACCAGAAAGGGCAGTTTAGGCAAAAGTTAGGGCCAAAAAAACAAAAAA
>NW_027069585.1:1067732-1109930 GCF_002906115.3 Quercus suber | reverse complement strand
AGCATTTTTTGCTTGTTTTTCAACGTAAGTGTTTTTTTTTTTTTTTTTTTTTTTTTTTTTTTTCCAGTGGGTCTCACGGTACTATTTACATATTTAAAAATTATTTTATTACAGTGTTTTTAGTTTTCAGCAATAAACGGTATCCAAACAGACAAAAAAAAAATCAAAATCAAGTCTCAACGAAAAACCATTTTTTCCTCCCTCTCGTGCCACATTACCGGTATGATCTAACTCGATGACCAAGAGTTGTGGTAAAGGAGTATACCCAACCGGGTATACTCCAATTGACAAGTGTTTGTATACTCCACTGGGTCTTTGATAGTTGGCGATAGGGATTTTTGTGTATTTCTTCTCTCTTTCTCTCATGCATCTCACTGATTCTGTTTCATATTTGATCTGGGTTTTATATGTTTAATTTGGGTTTTTGATGTTTAATTTGGTTGATCTGTGTCGTTTGAGGGCTGGGTTCCACGATTGGGTGACTCGGGTCTTTGTTGTTTGGGTGAAATTGGGGAAGGAAGGGAAGAAAAAAAAATTAAAAATGAGAAAAATTAATATTTAAAGAGAGTATGGATAGAATATTGAGATTGATAGTTATCTATGCATGGATAGTAGTATGGTTTTTTTTTAAAGTGAGTTTATTAGACCAAATTTGACTAAAAACATGTTGAGGCTTATGTGAATGCTTTTATAATGAAAAACACAAATAGTAAGGAACATATATAAAATCTTGGAGTAGCTATTGCCAACTTTAGTACGCAACCTCTGCTTATCACTAGTAGTCAGAAAATTTGCTTTGAATGGTCCTCTTTAGGTACTCTCAAGTCGTAATTTTTTGATTTGACATTTTCTTTTTGTAGGTGAACTTGTCACTTTTATTATATTATGAAAGTTACAATCAAAAAGCTAAACACTTGTAGGTTGTGATACAATCATAGATAACAAAGCTAGAAGAAAAATCATTAAAAGAAAGAATGAGTCTCTCTTCTAGTTAATTCGAGTGCAATCACGACGAATTTCACCTTGATTTCCAGTCTTAACCCCTACTCGGCCTAGTTTGGTTATAGCAGTCACAAAGGCCTGTTGAAAAGCTCCATTGTTTGATGCAAACAAGTTAACAGTGGACTTTGATCTTGTATCTGTAAACAATATCTCATCAGAGCTGAAGAGACCCTTTCCTTGCTGAAGGTTTTTGAAGTAAGCATTGTCGAATGTATTAGGTGTGGTTGGGTCCATATTAATGGCAATTCTAGGATCAACGTTTATCGGACACATCTGTCTAAGTTGCAAAGCGTAAGCTGAATTTAGTGTCGGGTCAATCCGGCTTTTTGGGCTGAAGTTGTAGATTCGATTGGAGAAACGGCTGCAATGAGAAAACCCAATTGTGTGTGCACCTAATAGAAACATAAAACTTCACAAGTCAACTAATATGATAAATGACCGATATTAGAGACACTACAAATTTTATCACATAAATTCTACAAATTGACATATCATTAATTATATAAAATAAAAAAATAAAAAAATCAAACATTAGTATTTTGTTGTTGAAAAATTTATAGTAGTTTGGCCTTATCCGTATTTGCGCCTATGACCCCCTGTCAAGGGGTTACATCCCATTAATGCGGCCAGAGGGGGTTAGATGAGCGCATTCAATGCAGAGGTGACAGCTCGCCTAAAGCTTGCTCCTTCGCCGTGCTCCCGTCGCCGACGCGTGGCATTGGACCCCCTCCTCCTCGGATATTCAAGGAGTCCCCTTTGGTGGGGTGTTGCTCGTGTTCTTCCGAGGTCTCGGACGCCTGAGGACGGGGTCATCCTCGGATATGTTCCTCGGGGGTCGGTCCTCGCGCTTTCATCCTCGGACCCCTCATGCATCCTCGGCGTGGGCCCTTGGGCCCGGCTTGGAGTGGGCCAAGGCTACCTGATTTTCTGGCCCCACAAAAAGAATTTCCCTTTCTTTTAGGATATCTACTATTTTCCTATACAAGAGAGACATCGTGTTGTCCTTCTTCTAAAAAATAGTTTTTTTTTTTTTTTAATTTTTTTTATTATGGTCCTTCATTTTGTTATTAATTTCTGACAACGATTGCCATTGGAAACCCATGTGGGGGAGTTTTATGAAGTCAATGGACCATTATTCAGATGTGCTTTAGTTAATAATGCCCCAATATTCCTTATTCTTTTCAGTCTCCATATGGAACTTAAGAATAAAATTTTGAAAGTCATGTCAGGAATAATTAACTTGATCGACCTCATCAATATAGGCTTAGGTATATAATAATTGATCCATGTTTTGCGGCTTCAAATGTGATCAATTAGCGTAGTGCACGAGAGCTCGTCTCACATAATCTAGTTAATTTTATCTTCATAGTTGGTGTTGTCTAAGCTTAATTATGAGAATCTTTTTGCTGTTAATAGCATGCATGTCAAACTTATTGTCATTGACATGTACATTGTGCTAAAACTGCGGACAAACCATGTTTCCAATCATTCATGAATTTAGATTAAAGTCAACAAACTCTGAGCATGATTTTTATTTTTTGGATAGACACATTAGAACTTCAATTTATGGTCCCTATTCTATAATAATTGTTCTTTATTATCAGATCTGAGATACTAATTAATTTTAAACAGTGTTTAAACTTCAAATTTTTTATTTAATGATAAGAAACTTAATTGGTTAAGTTAACTAAATCTATTATTGTAGCACGATTAGATATATATTATTATGGTAGCTGTATTATGATAATTGTTTCATTACTAAAGTAAGAAAATAAAATATTGTTTTGCACTATCACGAAAAGCTGACGTGTGAAGCCTAATACTGTTTTCATTATAATGAAAAATCTCATAATATCCACAATTTTTGAGAATTGTTATACTAAAGACAGTTTATTTCAGTAATATTAGAGTCATCAATGTATTGATAGGTGCTAAACATGCAATTGTTTTAGTGGACTTGTGTGTCTGTTTGACATTAGCTTATAAACTTAATTTTTAGCTTTTAACTTTTATGTTTAGCTTTTTAAAATCTTTTTTTATTTATTTATTTTTTTTTTACTTTTTAAAAAATCTTCAAGGTACAAGTATATTTTAGCACACTTTCAGCAAATTTTTTATAGCAAAAAGATAAATAAGTTGTTTCCAAACGGATACAATCTTACAAACATTTTCAGCGTTTTATTCCAAGTCGTAAATGGTTTATCTCTAGTAGAGGTTGGCAAGTGATAACTGAAATTGGTAGATAAAAAGGCCTTGTAGCGGAATTGGTACCTCCTCATGCACAAAGTGCTTGGGGTTTAGGAGGGAAAGGGTTCGAGCTATAGGGTTAGCAGCATGTTGTAATTATCTTTTTAAAAAAAAGAAATTGGTAGATAAAAAGGGCTCAAACCTACGTTTCAAATATCATAATAAATGTTTATTTTATTATTATTATTATTAGTTAGATAGTGGGAGAGAGAGAGAGAGGTGATGTTTGAAACTTTGAATCACAAATACAAGAGATCACAAAAAATGTCATTACTATTGGACTATCACTTGAACCTTATATCATAATAGAGAAATGATTAGTTTCAAATCAATTTGGAGTTATTTTCCTCCAATTCATTATGTGGAAATTGAAAAGATCATTCATGTGTAATTTTAGTCACATAACTTTTTTAAGGAGTATTGTGATTTTTTTAAATGATACACATAGATGGCCTTATAAATCAACAACCTATTAATGCTACGCTCCTCTTAAAAACATAATGTATGCATTTAGATACCACTTATTTTGCTGAAAGTTAAAAACTGAAAACAATAAAAAATGATTTTCCGGTTACTATTCAAAATGAAATTACTGTGCATTTGCCTATTTACACTATTTATGTCCCATAAACAGTGCAAGAGGTGCTGGACTTAAAAAAAAAAAAAAAAGGCAAAAACGCCAGACGTGGATGCACACGCCGTGATCCAAACAAATACTATATAACAATCAAATAAAAATAAATTACTTCAACACAAAGCCTCTCAATCAGTCAAAGAAAGAAACAAAAATGCAAGAATCTAGACCCTACCAATTGGATGCCAAACGCTCAAAATTCAGAAAATCATAAACAAAAGTTTCCTAGGCGATCCTAGGGCAGAAACTTTATCATTTTATAATTCGATTATATAAAAGTACAGGCCTAATCAAAACATTGTTGAAGCTAAAACCAATCGCCACCGCCACCACAACCACCACTGGCAATGTTAGTCATTTATTTTTATTATTTTATTTTATTTTATTTTTTGATAATTCAATATTAACAATAGAAGAGTAGAAATTTGAATTCTAGATGTATATGTTGGAAACACCAAAAAATACTAGTTAAGTTATAAGATTCTTGGGGTTTTTTTTTTTTTGGTTGAAGAAGCAATTAGAATCTAAATTGAATTTAGATTTCAATTGAAACTTAATGTTGTGCCATGTGTCTAATTTAAGTATTTTAATTTTTGTGCTAAGTGAGTAATTACATGCAAAAAAAAAAAAAAAAAACCCACTAGATGTCAACATTAATGAATCACCTTTCCAACTTTTTTTTTTTAATTAAAAAAAGAAAAAGAAATAATGAATCATCAAATTTCTCATATATCAACTCAAACAAAGAAAAAAGAAAAGAAAAAAGACTGCCATTTTATCTTAAATAAAAAAGAAAGAAAAAACACTCAACAAAAATCACCACATGATGGTCTCAATTCACTCAATTACAATGCCGTGTGGTTGGGGATAAATCCAGTCTCGTGCTACGCATCTATCTTCACAGGGTGCCCGTGCATCTTCTAAGGTTCATATATATATGGCCAATGAAGTTAATTTTTCTTATTTCCTAGCCAACTTTCAGGGCAACTTTCATGGAGTTCGTGGTCAGATTATAGTCTGCTCATGTCCTGGTCCTTCTGGTTCGTCTTCTTCCCAAAGAAACTTATAGAAACTGATCATAAGGCGAGCTGCCAAATTTTATGATTAACTTTTATGGATTGTCCCATTTCATTTCACTATATTTCATATTCTATGGGGTATTTACTTTCCTTTCTTTTTTTCTTTACCTCTCCTATACTGTCATTTTTTAGTAGTCTTCTTTTCTGTTCTTTCTATTCTTTTTTTGATAGCTCTGTTTTTCTATTCTTAATGTCAAGAATCCCAAAGGTGAATTTATTATCAAGTATCACACTAAGCCTAATAATAATAATAATAATAATAATACTATTTGCTTGTTTGTTTATTTATTCTTATTTTAATTAAATATGAACTAAATCCGAATTCATCACTTAGTTAGATTACCAATATCACAACCTTTGTGTTAAAGTTGTTGTGTGATTGTGTGTAATGATTGAATAATAAGCAGAAGCATGAAAGAGAATACACACAAAGATTTTTGTGGTTCCGCTTAACTACTTATGTCCATGGTGTTAGAGCCATTGATGGCTATATATTATATTAAGCCTTGTGTTACAAAGAATACAAATCTTCTGTACTTCTTTTTGTATTCTACTTTATGTTCTACTAATTACAACGTATCATGTATTTGTTTGACATTTCTTATAAAATAACCAAAGTTAAGTTTAAAATAGAAAAAAATTTACACATGACAAGTTACGATTGGTGGAACACAAAAAGTGGTATAGAGGGTTTGTATTCGTTATAAAGAACCCAATATAGCGTTTATATACTAGAGAATAGTTGACTAACCCTAAACTAACCCAAGGCTAAGTTACTTGTTCTACAAGTACATGGGCATACAATTGATTTGGCCTACTTGGTTGATAATATATCTAATTTTGTACTTGAAACGTTTGGTCAAACTTTTTTTTTCTTAAAAAAAAAAAAAAAATTTCTTTCTCATTCACGCTAATGATTAATTGCTTAAAATATAGTTAAGATGATATTGTTTTTATTAATGAACTAATAGAAATGAAATGTACTAGCCTTACATTTATAATAAACAACATATAAAATTTTTTTGGGACAATTTATATTACCAAAAATTTAATTTAAAATGTAAGTCCCATTTAGTTCAATTAATAAAGTATTTTGTCTTCTAATAAAAGATACAGATATTTGAATCCCACATAAACAAAAAAAATCAATCGATGTCTTGGCTTGATATTAAACAACAGTCATCATAGAATGGATATCATAGTTCAAATCCATTTTATCTAAGAAAAAAAAAACATTAATTAAGAGTCACATATATTTTATGGACTTACCTACACACGCGCACACACACACACATATATATATATATATATAATTATTATGTTTATGAGCATGTTCCTAGATACATTACTAACGAATAAAATTGACCATCCAAGATCAAAAACCATGTATATATCTGAGCATTCTTCTTTTGGTTTAAGTTTTGTTTCGTTGTGAGAAAACAGAAAGGAGAAAAAAGGTTTTGTAGTTAGGTAATACGTGCTGAATATTGTGCATTATTAATGTCGTTTTTTTATAAGTTTTGACTGGCAACTGTTGGTGGTTAGCAAATAATTTTTAAAACTATGGTGAAAAAGATAAACTAAAATAAGGTATCTATTACTTTAGTTTAGCATGAAGTTTCTTATCAGCAATTGTTATTTCTACTATACACCAAATTTAGCTCCACATAAAAGAATCTTGATAGGAGTTTCTCTTACAAGCTTCTATCTTTTTGTGTACTTGGTATAGTAAATAATGCCTTCACGAGCTAGAAGTCTTACCAAACTAAAGGTTAAAAAAAAAAAGATTGATAAATAGTAATACATTTTCATATATGAATGATAAAAGATTAAAAGGGTGTATTGGAGCACTATTGAAAACGTGTTTTAAGAGCCTTAATTTTTTTTTAAGAAATTGGTAGATTTATTTAGTTAAAGATTGAATTTTCATCTGAATAAAAGATTATTAGATGATGAAAGCATTTTTAAATTAAATCTAGAAACTTTTTGAGATTTTTGGCAATAAATTTTTTAGGGAGTGTTTGGTACAGTTGTTTGAATAGCAGTTTTCAATATTTAAACACTGAAACACGCATTTTAACAATATTTTTTAACTCATACATATTTGCATAACGTTTAAATAACGATACTAGAAATCTTTAAACAAACAGATTCTTAATTGCAATAGTATTTTAGACTTTTAAAGTATTTGTAATAGAGTTTTACCAACAACAAATGAATTAAATTATTTAAATGTACTTAGAGTGAATCGTATGATGGGAGACTGGAAGTACATAGCACAATTGGCAAATCAAAATTCAAATCAAATCACATCAAGAAGTGGCTTACTTTTTAATTATTTTTCTTTTATTTTGGAGAGGGGCGGTGAAGTGAAGGGCACTAGATTGCAATGTAGTGGGCAGAGGTGCACATGTACTGAGTTGCCAACTTATTTACAATCCTATTGTCCAACATTAAAAAAGATAAGATTGTCTTTCAGTGTCCGTCGAACATGTTCATTGTCCTATGCATTGTTGCAGTGGACTCTACAATCCTTAGAAATAGATATCCATGCATGAAAAATATTCTTTTTACACTCCTTCACACTTATTCACGCTATTATTTTACACACATATCTATAATTGATGCGAAAATATCCACGTTATAATACATAAACATAGATATGAAAAAAAAAAGTGTAATAGTAAATGTGTGAGAATAAAAACCCGTCCATGCATGCACTTCAAAAGTAGTTCAATTATTTGAAAAAATTTGGTTGAAATAAATTTTTATCCCTCCAAATTTCAGTTTGCAGTCAATTTGTTCCACATGGTTCAAATTTTAACAATTTTATCTCTAAATAATTTTCGAATTATTTTCTATTGTCACGATCTCTTCAACATCGATGGCGAACAAATAAAATAACATTGAAAAAAAAAAAAAATCCATGCATTAAGGCCAGAGTGTACCTGCAGGATTCTTTGTCTCAACCAGGGGTATAACATTATCTTACTATCCTTTCTTTGTCTTCAAATTCTCTGTATAAATAATCCCTAAACCCACGCAGCATGCAAAACAACAACAGCAACAAGAAGCAATGGAATCTCGCAGTGCCATTCTTTTGTCATTTTGCTTCTTGCTCTCCTTCTAACCACTACTTCAGCTCAACTTAGAAGTGATTTCTACAAGAACACATGCCCAAATGTTGAATCATTAGTCCGCTCAGCTGTCTCAAAGAAGTTCCAGCAGACCTTTGTTACTGCCCCAGCAACTCTTCGACTCTTCTTCCACGATTGCTTTGTTCGGGTTTGTAGTCTTATCTCACACAACAAATTTCAATACTTTTTTCATAAGGGTTGAGGTAACAGATTGTGATTGTTGTATGATAAAAGTAACATTAATTAGACCTGGTCTAAAGTAAAAGTGATGTTGCACTGATCACAATCTGTTACTTTGATAAATTTTGAAAAAACTTATTAAATTTTTTGTGTCCGTAGCATTGTTAATATCAGTTTTGGTATCATGGTGAGTTTACAAGATGTTACCTATATATTAAGATATTGGCTTCTTCTGGAACAGGGATGTGATGCTTCAGTTTTGATATCCTCACCATCAGAGAAGGATAACCCTGATGACCTTTCTCTTGCGGGTGATGGATTTGACACTGTGATCAAAGCTAAGGCAGCTGTCGATAGTGATTCTCGGTGCACAAACAAAGTTTCTTGTGCTGATATACTAGCTCTTGCCACTAGAGATGTGGTAGTATTGGTATGTGGACTCCCAACAAACGGTTCTCTTTTCAGTTCATTATTTGTCATTTTCAGGGAAAACATAGTTGGAAAAAAGATGTATAGTTATGAAAATTTTTGAACTTCTCAACAACTCAACTCTCAACTAATTTATACATAGTTTAACTACCACAATCATTATTATTTAGCACCAACACTTTATCTAATGGTATATGCTTTGACATGTAATACAGGCAGGAGGGCCATCATACACAGTCGAATTGGGGAGGCGTGATGGGAGGATATCTACTTCTGCCAGTGTTCAAAGGCATCTTCCTCATCCAAATTTCAATTTAGACCAGCTCAATGCCATGTTTAGCTCAAATGGACTTACCCAGACAGATATGATTGCCTTATCAGGTACCTGAGTCTTCAAGCCCTTTGTTCTAGCTCTTAGAATTTTCTATGTAACATATATTTGACATGGTTTAGTAACTCTTTTTTATAAGACACATAAAGCAAAATATTTTCTAAGGCTCAAACTACTATAAATTTTTCAACAACAAAATACTAATGTTTGATTTTTTTTATTTTTTATTTTATATAAATTAATGATATGTCAATTTGTAGAATTTATGTGATAAAATTTGTAGTGTCTCTAATATCGGTCATTTATCATATTAGTTGACTTGTGAAGTTTTATGTTTCTATTAGGTGCACACACAATTGGGTTTTCTCATTGCAGCCGTTTCTCCAATCGAATCTACAACTTCAGCCCAAAAAGCCGGATTGACCCGACACTAAATTCAGCTTACGCTTTGCAACTTAGACAGATGTGTCCGATAAACGTTGATCCTAGAATTGCCATTAATATGGACCCAACCACACCTAATACATTCGACAATGCTTACTTCAAAAACCTTCAGCAAGGAAAGGGTCTCTTCAGCTCTGATGAGATATTGTTTACAGATACAAGATCAAAGTCCACTGTTAACTTGTTTGCATCAAACAATGGAGCTTTTCAACAGGCCTTTGTGACTGCTATAACCAAACTAGGCCGAGTAGGGGTTAAGACTGGAAATCAAGGTGAAATTCGTCGTGATTGCACTCGAATTAACTAGAAGAGAGACTCATTCTTTCTTTTAATGATTTTTCTTCTAGCTTTGTTATCTATGATTGTATCACAACCTACAAGTGTTTAGCTTTTTGATTGTAACTTTCATAATATAATAAAAGTGACAAGTTCACCTACAAAAAGAAAATGTCAAATCAAAAAATTACGACTTGAGAGTACCTAAAGAGGACCATTCAAAGCAAATTTTCTGACTACTAGTGATAAGCAGAGGTTGCGTACTAAAGTTGGCAATAGCTACTCCAAGATTTTATATATGTTCCTTACTATTTGTGTTTTTCATTATAAAAGCATTCACATAAGCCTCAACATGTTTTTAGTCAAATTTGGTCTAATAAACTCACTTTAAAAAAAAACCATACTACTATCCATGCATAGATAACTATCAATCTCAATATTCTATCCATACTCTCTTTAAATATTAATTTTTCTCATTTTTAATTTTTTTTTCTTCCCTTCCTTCCCCAATTTCACCCAAACAACAAAGACCCGAGTCACCCAATCGTGGAACCCAGCCCTCAAACGACACAGATCAACCAAATTAAACATCAAAAACCCAAATTAAACATATAAAACCCAGATCAAATATGAAACAGAATCAGTGAGATGCATGAGAGAAAGAGAGAAGAAATACACAAAAATCCCTATCGCCAACTATCAAAGACCCAGTGGAGTATACAAACACTTGTCAATTGGAGTATACCCGGTTGGGTATACTCCTTTACCACAACTCTTGGTCATCGAGTTAGATCATACCGGTAATGTGGCACGAGAGGGAGGAAAAAATGGTTTTTCGTTGAGACTTGATTTTGATTTTTTTTTTGTCTGTTTGGATACCGTTTATTGCTGAAAACTAAAAACACTGTAATAAAATAATTTTTAAATATGTAAATAGTACCGTGAGACCCACTGGAAAAAAAAAAAAAAAAAAAAAAAAAAAAACGCTTACGTTGAGAAACATGCAAAATGTGCTTCCCAATCGGAGGCTTACATTTTCACCATTTCAGTTATTCTTCATCACTGGCGTAAATGATTTCTATTGATCAAGATTTTTTTGACTGCACCAAACGTTAGAACTTGCAGAAAATGTTTTAAATTGAAACAAATAGTAGAGCATAATGAGTCGGTATTGTGTCTTATAAAACTCCTATTAGATTGTTTTATTTTGAACGAGTTGTTGGGCTTGTGGGTTTAGATTAAAGTATACGATGGATTCCAAACAAAACGTTTGGGTTTCATTTTTTATACTTTTATGGCCCATTGGCCTATATGGGCAGCCAGTCAATGATGGCAAGTCATAAGCAATGAGATTAGAAATAGAAGCAGAATATAGGTAAAAAGTTTGGGCAAATTACAACTTATTCACTTGTGATTTAATTAAAATTTAAATTGTCTATTTATAGTTTAAAATTTGATATTTTACTCACTAGAGGTTCACTCAGTTAGAGTTTCATAACCCATCTCTGTTAAAAACATGACTAAATATGTAATTTTGCTCAACTTTTACGTTTCTCTCCTCTAAAAACATAAAAAAACATAAAAATTCAAGATCAAATAAAATAAAAAAGAATCCTATGGAGCACTTGCATCATGAGATTTCAAATCACAAGTAAGCAACTTAAATTTTAGTCAAACGTTAGGTAGGTAAAGTGTCAAATTTCAAACCATAAGTAAGCAACTTAAATTTCTGTTAAATCACAGACGAGTAAGATGTAGTTTGCCCAAAAAGATTAAAAAGGGAGAAAAAATAGGGTTAGTAGAGAGCTTCAGTCATGGTTCTATCCGCCTGATAGCTATTAAAAAGTATTATTTTCTAAAAATTTTGGGCAAAAATTCAGTAAGATATATATTCTAGGAAAAAGATTCCAACTAAATAATGGTAGTCACACTATTTCAAAAATTCATAACAATTTACAATATTCTCAAATTATGTGACCTCCTCACACATTGGTGATTAATTATTATTTTTAGAATCTTCTTTTAACAAATTAAATTACAAATTATGGTAAGGCCTANTCATGAGATTTCAAATCACAAGTAAGCAACTTAAATTTTAGTCAAACGTTAGGTAGGTAAAGTGTCAAATTTCAAACCATAAGTAAGCAACTTAAATTTCTGTTAAATCACAGACGAGTAAGATGTAGTTTGCCCAAAAAGATTAAAAAGGGAGAAAAAATAGGGTTAGTAGAGAGCTTCAGTCATGGTTCTATCCGCCTGATAGCTATTAAAAAGTATTATTTTCTAAAAATTTTGGGCAAAAATTCAGTAAGATATATATTCTAGGAAAAAGATTCCAACTAAATAATGGTAGTCACACTATTTCAAAAATTCATAACAATTTACAATATTCTCAAATTATGTGACCTCCTCACACATTGGTGATTAATTATTATTTTTAGAATCTTCTTTTAACAAATTAAATTACAAATTATGGTAGGCTCCTGTGTAAGGTTGTAGGCTAACTAAAAATGTGAAATTGTCCTGAAGTTTTGTTGTGTCCCTAACTTTATTGATGATTGTATTGTGCACCATAAATGGCTTGCCTATATGTAGATGCCAAGTTCTAACCTTTTCTATATTCATAGTGGTCTAAGGTTCAATTAAGTGGCACGTACATTTCTTTAGAAGTATAAGTGTGTGGGGGTGTTAGGGGGTGGGGGGAGGGGGGAAGAGTTGGGGTTCAAGTCTTCAAGAGTCTTTAAGAGAGAGTTTTACACACATATATACTTATCTTAGGTTAAATAGAATTCTATCTAAGAGCAAAAACAAAAAAAAAAAAAAAAAAAATTTGCACTCATGACAAGGTACCATTTAATTACCACATGTTAATGGGTTAAATGCATTTATATATATACATATATATATATGTATGTATGTATGTATGTATCAATTATCTATACATAGTTCATTAATTATTTATATAAAAGAAATTTATAGCATTATTTTTATAAAACTTTTATATGAAACAACTTCTTTGGAATTCTTATTATCAAAAAGGAAAGAAAAACATTTGACTTCAACGATAACATTCTTCCTCATTAGTTGCTTTGACAACAATCAAAAGACTAAAGCAAATTAGAGAGAGAGAGAGAGAGAGAGAGAGAGAGAGAGAGAGAGAGAGAGAGAGAGAGAGAGAGAGTAAAATCAATCAATGTAATTAAATGGACTATTTAAAAGTTAAATGCATTAGACATAAGCTACGAGACATTAAATGAAGACCTATTAAAATAAGCTAAACAACATTGGTTGAAAACTGGTTCCACTTGAAAATTGAAAAGTTAAGGAGTCATGTTTATGTTGTTATTTAAGAAAATTTATATTATAAGACAATCTTATGAGGTCACCTTCACAATAAGTGAAAACTACATATATGAGACCCAAATATCATGTGAGGGGGAGATTTTATGAGATCATCTCTTGAGATACATTCTTACTATTTAGGTTGCCGATTATGTGAGGCATTTTCTTCTACATAGGGAGTAGCCTCGACCATCCAAGCTCCTTGTGTGTAATTTGTGTGTTAGAATTTTGTTAGGTTAGTAAACAATTTTTTTAGTATTTGGTGGTCAAATTTGTAAATTATATTATTTTTATAATAATTATTTAAATTGTTACTGTTTTGAAATAATTTGGATGTTTAACATTTTTTCAAATACAACCAAGTCAATTGATATTAAGTGTTAAAATTGTGTTTCTAAAACTAGATTTTAAAAAGAGGCTAAGTTCCCAATTAACTTCAAAATAAGGTAAATTTAAATAATTAATATGAAAAAATAATAGTATTTTACAAATTTTACTGATTATCTGACACTCATTAGTGTATATTATTTGTACACACTTCTTTTATGTTTTAAATGTGAAAATTGTGCACGAAATTGTGAAAGTATTATGTATGGAATGTACATTAGTGAATGTGTGAGAACGTTTATTATTCTTGTTTCTCCATTACACCCCATACATGCAAGACAAATATAGTGTTCTCTAATCTGTAATTGGCTTTATTTATTTATTTATTTATTTATTTATTATTATTATTATATATAGGCTTGTGTTCAAGTTACACCTGGTGTAACTTTAAGCAATGTTATACTACTCAATATATTTTAATTGAATGCAACTTTTGACAAATTCATCGTTAAATTATATTATCTTTGTATATTCTCCATACTTGCAAAATTTCAAGATGATCAAAGATTAATAGGTATGTCATCAATCAGTTATTTAAATTTAAGTATTTATACTTTAAAATAATGCATAAAAGATGAGTATATGAATCAAATAATAAATAACATCTAATTGATATAAATGTTAAGAACATATAGAACATGTAATTTAACGGTAGAATTTTCAAAATATGAATTTTATAATAAGTTACACCTAGTGTAACTCTCTCTCCCTCTCTCTCTCTCTCTCTCTATATATATATATGAGGTGGGTTAGAGTTACACCTGGTGTAACTCTATAAAAGTTACATATTTTTTAGACTATTGATTTTCATTAGATCTAATGGTTAAAAAAACACTAGTGCCATGTCAGACTTAATATCATTAATTCATTAAATTTTCTTCTAAAAATAAACAAAATGCCATTAAAGTCTTTCACCTGCTTCCACGTTGTCTTCTTCTTCTACCTCTCTCTCTCATTTGCCTGGACATGAACTCCTCCAATGAACCAAATAGATCAACAAGGGAATCGATACCTTGTACTTTTATTGTGGTACAAGCGGTAGATCTGAAAACATGCAACATCTAGAAGATCCTTTTAAAAGACTTATTAGAAGTACCAGCTATCCAAATCTCAGATTTAATCGTCTAACATGCAACAGCCACTAGACTGCAACATCTTCTCTACAGTATATTCATATGGGATTTTGGGTGGAGGGCATAACTTCTCTATTAGGAATACTAAAGAGTCAACAAATAGTATGAGCCCATCACAACAAAATAAAGTTAATCAATCAGTTAGTCTGCTAATGTGTTGAAGGTTGTTTATTACTCATATCTGTTTGTTGCTTTAGGAGAATTGTCAAATAACAAATTAATTCAATCGTTGCCTATTCCCATGAAATCTATTTACACAGATGCATATCATTCACATCTAATTGAAAAGATGAAAAATGCTAATGCCTTATCACTTGTTTAGTTATTTGGTTCCTTGGAAGAGTTCATGGACGTCCTGGCATATGAGAGAGAGAAGAAGAAGACAGCAGTGGAGGGTGAGAGTTTAATGAGCTTTTGTTTATTTTTGGAAGAGAATTTAATGACTTAATAATATTAAATTTGACATGGAACTAGTGTGTTTTTAACCATTAGATCTAATAGAAATCTATGGTTTAAAAAAAGGTGTAATTTTTATAGAATTACACAAAGTATAACTTGAACCCATCTCTCTCTATATATATATATATATATGAGAATTTTGTTATTCTTTTTGACAATCATTGCCATTGAAGACCCATGTGAGTTTTTTTTTTTTTTGTGAGAGGGGTCTCTTATCAAGTCACTGGACAGATATACCTGATTAATCGGTGTATTCTTAACTCTTAATTAAGATGTATTCTAAGATAATGCACTAATATTCCTTATTCTGTTCACAGTCCATTTGGTGCTTTAAATAAATTAAAAAATAAAATAAGCCCAAAAAAATATTAAAAAATAATAATTAAAAGAACAATTTGAAAGCCATGCCAAATAAGTAACTTGACTTCAATATGGAATATAATAATACATTAATATATACTTGATGCGTGTTCCACGACTGTAAATCTTATGAATCAGCGCATGCGCAGTGACCATTCTATACAATAACACAAAAAATTGTGGAAATAGTATGTATGGAGTGTATATTAATGAATTAATGTGTGAGAACATCTATTATTTTTGTTTCTTCATACACCTTGTAAAATTGTTATTTACAACTATGTGTTTTTGTTGGCTTATATTCCGTGCTAAATTTGATTGAATTTGATTTAATTTTTTGTACCCTGTATTTATTGTGAGATTTCATTGTAAGGGTCGTGTGTTAGAGAGAAAGAGAGAGTGTGTGTGTGAAGATTCAAGCAATTGAAGATTAAAGAGTTTTTGCGGGTAACTCGTGACTTAGCATCCTGCGAAGTAACTCATGTGCCTTGCACATGCTGGAATGCGAAGAGTTAGGCCAGATGGAGACAGCTGTGTCTCGCAAGTATCTCGCGGGTAAGGCCTTTTCGCGAGACACTTTCGAGACATTCTGTTCTGCCAGCCTGTCCAATCTGATACACACTTTCTATGCCTACACTATTTATACCCACATTACCTACAAATGTTGAGGAGTGCTTTTGAGAGAAAACCCTAGCCAAACAACTTGAGAGTTAGAGATTGTTATACCCATAATCATCTACACATTTGTTTTGAGAATTTCCTCAACTCCTTCCTCTTCATTTCCATACCATTGAGAGGTTGATAGCCCAAACACTTACCACACATTTTCAGTGTGTCAAGTGAATTTTTGGTGCTGCTGGGAAGTATTGGAAGAAGCCAAGGATGACAGATGCAACATGAAACTTATTGTGGGATTCGGAGAGCTAGACAAGACACGGTTTCGAGAAGTTTTGTTAGAGTAGGAGTTTGGAGGACTTAGGTACATCTGGTAGATTAGGCTTGAAGGGTCTCTTGCTAACCCATATATCCCAACTGATTGTCTAGTGGATTGATTACTGCTTGGAGGGCGGTGGAGAGGTTTTTCGCCAAGTTCTTCGGTTTTCTTTTCGATAAAATATCGGTATGTTATCTTGTGTTTGCATCTTTCTTTCCTACTCTTTTATTTTTCATTTTACTGCTGTGTTGCCTTGATTATGGATTAAAGTAGTTTGTTTGTTTATTCGCTCGTTTTTATACTATTCCGCACTTAGTATTAAGTTAGTGTAAAATCAATCGAGCTGTATCTTTTAATTAAGGGTCTAAACAGCTCTTGTGTTTTCAACATATTTTCGAGCTTTTACACTCCATACAAGATAGATATAGTGTTCTCTAATCTCTACTTCTCTTTTCTTTATATATATATATATATATATATATGATTGAGTTTAAGTTACACATGGTGTAACTCTAAGTAATGTTACACTACCTAATAACTTGTTATAGAGTTTATATTTTGAAAATCTCACTATTAAATTGTATGTTTTATATATTCTTAATATGCATGCTAAATTTCATGTCAATTGGTATTTACCATTTGATTCATAAATTCATCTTTTATACACTATTTTAAACTACAAAAACTTAAATTTGAACAATTGATTGATGACATAACTATTAATCTTTGATCATCTTAAAATTTGGCAAGTACGGAGAATATACGAAGGTAATATAATTTAGTAATGGATTTGTCAAAATTCGCATCCAATTGAAAAATATTAAGTGGTGTAATATTGATTAAAGTTCTACCAGATATAACTTGAATTCAACCAATACACACACCCACACACTCTCTCACACACACACACACACACACACACACACACACATATATATATATATATATGAAAGCTCAAATAGTGTAAAAACACTATAGCTTATTCAGACCTCCAATTTTAAAAATACGGCTTAATTACTTTTACTCGAACTTATCTACGTACGGAACAAGAGTGAATGATACGTAATAACCGAAACGACTCTCTAAGCCATAACCACAAGCAAGCAAAAACAAATATAAAACTTAAAGAGTAAGGGAAGAGAGATGTAAACACAAGATAATACCGCGATGTGTTATCGAAAAAGAAATCGAAATACTCGGCGAAAAACCTTTTTACGGCCCCCCAAATTGAAATCAATCCACTAGTGAATAAAGTTGGAGCACACGAATATTGAAAAGACCCTCCAAGCTTAATCTATCCAACGTACTTGAACCCTTTAAGTTCCAGCTACCAACGAGCTTCACCGAGCCATATCTTCACTAGTTATCCGGATCCTGCAATTAGCTCCAAATTGTATCAACCAATTGATGACTTCTTCCAATACTTCCCACATGCACTAAAATTTTGCTCAGTATTCAAATTGAGTGAGATAAGTGTTTGGGCTAACCTCTCAAGGATTTGTAATTGGACAGGTAGGAGTAGAAGAAAACTAAGAGAAATTGTGTAGATGATTGTGGGTTTACAATCTCTAATTCTCAAGTGTATTACTAAGGGTTTTTTTTTTTTTTTTCCCTCAAAAACTCCTTACAATTTCGTGGGTAATATGAGTTTATATAGTGTTGGTATAGAAATGAGAAAAACACATTTCAAAAAGGTTCGGGCAATGTGTTTCGCGGATCACTCGCGACTTGGCTTGAGTCGCGAAGTGACTTGCGAAATCCAACTTTGTATGAGACTATTCATATACCAGTATGTGCTTCTCAGGTAGCCTTTCGTGAGTTGTTCACTTGCGAGTCATTCGTGAATTTCACTTTCGTCATAAGTCTTCACCAAATTCTCACACTAAACTCTTACATTAAATCTCACAAAAATACACGAAAATGATTAAGTAAAATATAATTGTAAATCACAACTTTACAATATATAAAATAATGCTAGAGATACAAATTATTTTATAAAAATTTTAACAAATTACTGATGTGGTGAGTGATTATTGATAAATAAAAAAGTGATATTAGTGGTAGAACTAAATGAAAATTAATAAAAAGTTAGTCACATTAACATTTTGTAAAAATATTATAAAATAGCGTGTCTGTAGAATTATATATATATGACCCTGCATTTTGTTATTCTTTCTATCAATCATTGCCATTGAAGACCCATGTGAGCTTCTCTTTTTTTTTTTTTTTTTTTTTTTTTGAGAATGGTCACTTGTCAAGTCACGGGACAGATATACCTGATTAATCGGTATATTCTTAACTCTTAATTAAGATGTATTCTAAGATATTGCACTGATATTCCTTATTCTGTTCACAGTCCATTCGGTGCTTTAAATAAATTAAAAAATAAAATCAGCCAAAAAAATATATTAAAAAATAATAATTAAAAGAAAAATTTGAAAGCCATGCCAAATAAGTAACTTGACTTTAATATGGTATATAATAATTCATTAATACTTGATACATGTTCCAAGACTGTAAATCTTATGAATCAGCACAGTGACCAAGCAACCTTGTCTCACCAATATTAGAACAAAATCAGAATATAAAAACTTTTTGCTCTGGGCAGCAAAGCAAAACTCATTGACATGAACACATGCATATAGTGCTAAAACTACGGACAAACCATGTTTGCTTATTAATTATGATCGTTGGTAATTTAGACAAAGTCAACAAATTATACTTTGGCATGTTATTGCAGCATGATTTGCCAAAATTATTATGATTTTATTAGCCTGATAATTCTGTCATTACAATTAAATGTTGTTTTTGCACCGTTCGTGACAAAAGCCTGAGTTGCGAAGCATAATACGTTAGCTCATGCACTTGCTATTCTCTAAGTGTTAACCAGCACGACATTATAATGAAAAATCTCAGAATATACACATCTTTTTATATTTTTTTTTATACTATAAGATCGTTTATTTCAGTAATATTAGGGTCATCAACGCATAAATATGAGCTAAAGCTAGCCTTTTTTTTTTTTTGGTAGTGGACTTGCACACATTTTCACCCATCAACTTGTCAATTCATTAAGGTCGTAAATGGTGCATATCTCTTTTCTCTAGTAGAAGTTGGCAAGTGACAAACTGCAAGTGTCACATAAAAAAAGGTTGAGCCATCAAAAGTCTAGTTCGATTCCTAGTTCTCGTTTCATTACGTAGATTTTAATTTCAACCCAATAATTTAGATATCATAATTTTCTTTTAATATATATATATATATATATATATATTAAGATAGTAAGGAAGGAAGATGTGATATTTGAACCACAAAAGATGTTATTATTGGACTACCGCTTTCAATCCCATATCATAATATATGTTGTGACTGACTCACTGGGCTAATTGTTTTTATTTTTATTTTTATTGCTTATAGCAAGTGGGGGAGGGGGATCCCAATCAAAAAAATTTATTGGCCGAACTGCAACACTTGGCATCAGCAAAGAACCTTACATTGTTGGGTCCATAGATCTACAGTTGCCCCAAGCCACAGCTTGTGATGTGTAATCTTCTTCAAACTCCTTAGGCTTCTTGACTTGCATCTTGCAATTCCCAGTGATATATGAACTGAACTTGCAATAATTGATGAAACTTCGCATGCTCCAGGTCCAGTTGGAATACTTGCCTCCATTAAGAATACTTGCCTCTCTTTTGGGCCATCTCAAAGTCTGTCTTTGAAAAATAGACCTTAAATTGAGAATCTATGTAAAAAAAGAAAAGAAAAAAAGAGTGGTCAAGTGTCCTGATAAATAGGGCATACAAAAATATTTAAAAAATTCAACAATGGTAGTCAATGATCAATGATGATTGGTCAATGGTGATGACATGAGCAAGAGAGAGAGAGAGAGAGAGAGAGAGAGAGAGAGAGAGCACCTGGTTGCAATGGAGTCGGAGTCGGTAGAGGTGCACATGAACATGTACTGAGGTTGCCAACTTACTGAAAATCCCCTTGTCCAACAATAAAAAAATGACGACTAGAATTTTCATTGTCCTTTGCATTGTTTGCATCGATTCTTAGCTAAAAAGTAAAAAACCACAGAAATTTACATACCCATGCCTGTACGTCTCCTCTAGTCCAATCATTTGTAAAAGTTTGGTCTAAATAAATTTTGATTCCTCTATTCAATTCTGTCGCTACGGAAAAATTATAAAGTCTGCATGATGGACAAGTGATATGGTCTACTATTTCACTAAAAGACTTACATCGATTTAAAATTGTTGAGTTAGAAATTTTTTTTTAAAATAGAAACTGATTATTGACTCAGCAATTTTAAATAAATGGGAGTCTTTTAATGAAATGGTAGACAAGTGACGTGATTCACCAACTGCATAATTTCTCGTCGATATGGTTCCAATTTAATCATTAAATAATGGGTTTGGTTAATGTATACCCTTAAGACATATATTAACGAATCTATTTTTGAAAAAAATTTTATTGAGAATTGAAAAAATTATCAAATTTTTTTTTTAATTTTTGATAAAACTTTTTTTTAAAATAATAAACTATTGTGTATTTTTAGGACACACATTAATAAAATCTTTAAAGGTAAAATATCATTTTCTATTGTCACCTCTCGTCAACATCAACATCGATGGTAAGCAATTAAAATAAATCCAAAAAAACAAAAAAACAAAAAAAAAAAAAATCCATGCATTAAAGCCAGAGTGTACCTGCCGGATTATTTTAATTACTATCCTTTTTTTGACTTCAAATTCTGTGTATAAATAGTCCCTTAACCCCACGCAGCATGCAAAACAACAGCAACAACTACTACAAAAAAAGTCATGGAATCTAGAAGTGCCATTCTTTTATTATCTTTGCTTGTTTCTCTTCTCCTAAGTACTACTTCAGCTCAACTTAGCAGTGACTTCTACAAGAACACATGCCCTAATGTTGAATCATTAGTCCGCTCAGCTGTCACAAATAAGTTCCAGCAGACCTTTGTGACTGCTCCAGCCACTCTTCGACTCTTTTTCCACGATTGCTTTGTTCGGGTTTGTAGTCTTATTTCACACAGCAAATTTCGATTCATTTTTTGTCTGCGACTGTTGAGGTAGTAAGATTCGATAATTATACAATAAAAATTATCTCAGTGATAATCTAATATGGAAATAATGTTGCATTAATTACAATTTGTCATCTTGAAAATCTTTTGAAATTTGATGTATTTATAGCATTGATAATTATCATTGTTGGTTTTTGGTAAAGACCTGTTTGGTTGGAATATAATCATGGTGAGTTTGCAAGATGAAACATATGTATTGAGATATTGGCTTTCTTTGGCACAGGGATGTGATGGTTCAGTTTTGATTGACTCACCAACTAATACAGCAGAGAAGAATCACCATGATGATATTTCTCTTGCTGGTGATGGATTTGACACTGTGGTCAAAGCTAAGGCAGCTGTAGATAGTGACCCTCAGTGCACAAACAAAGTTTCCTGTGCTGATATACTAGCTCTTGCCACTAGAGATGTGGTTGTATTGGTATGTGGAAACAAAACGTTGGTTTTCTCTTTTCAGTTCATTATTTTCAAAACGATATACTTAACATAGTTTTGAAAACTTTTGTAACTTTTCAAACTCTCAACTAATTTATTCCTATACAGTTGAACTTCCAGAGTCATTATAATCAAGCACCAACACATTTAAATAGTATATGCTTTGACATGTAATATAGACAGGGGGACCATTTTACCCAGTCGAATTGGGGAGGCGTGATGGGAGGATATCTACAATTGCTAGTGTTCAAAGGCATCTTCCTCAGCCCTTTTTCAATTTAGACCAGCTCAATTCCTTGTTTGGCTTTAATAATCTCACCCAAACAGATATGATTGCATTATCAGGTACCTGAAGTCTTCAAGCCGTTTGATGTAGCTCTTACAATTTTCTATATAGCATAGATTTGACAATTTTTAAACTTTGATAGATACAATAATAATGGGAAAATGATAATTTGAATGCGGTATGTTTTCATTGTAAATATCAAACGATATTAATTGAGCTACAAAACTCTTAATAGATTTAACGTGTTTTTAATTAATTAATCTAATTTAAAAAACATCATAGGTATTTCTAGAGTAGAGTACAAGTGTTACTTCCTCATTTTATATGAATGATGAATTCCATTAAATAATGAGACTTATTAATATATTAGAGAAATAAGTAACATATCACTCAACTTGAGTGTATGACATAAATCTACTAATGTGTAATGTAACTCATGTTATCTAACATGCTAAGTTTTATGTTTCCATTAGGTGGGCACACAATTGGGGTTTCTCATTGCAGCCGTTTCTCCAAACGAATCTACAAATTCAGCCCCAAAAACTGGATTGACCCAACCTTAAACTTGACATATGCTTTCCAGCTTAGACAGATGTGTCCCTTAAATGTTGACCCCACAATCGCCATTAGTTTGGACCCAACCACACCTAATACATTCGACAATACTTACTACAAAAATCTTCAACAGGGAAAGGGTCTCCTAAGCTCTGATGAGGTATTGTTCACAGATGCAAGGTCAAAGTCCACAGTCGATTTATTTGCATCAAACAATGACGCTTTTCAACAGGCCTTTGTAAGTGCTATAACCAAACTAGGTCGAGTTGGGGTTAAGACTGGAACTCAAGGTGAGATTCGGCACGATTGCTCCCGGATAAACTAGAAGAGAAGAGAAGAGAAGAGAGTTTTCTTCTAGCTTTGTTAATTATGATTGTATCACAAATCTATAAGTTCGCACTGATCATGATATTTTATTTTCATTAGCTTTTTTTCATGTAACTTTCAGAATATAATAAAATTGATACGTTCAACCTACAAAAAAAAATGCCAAATCAGACAATGCCATACGAATTTTAGAGTATACTCTAAAGAGGACCATCCAAAGCTAATTTTTTGACTATACTAGCGATTAATTGCAAAGGTTGCATACTAAAGTTGGCAAGAGCTACCACGTCCCAGATTATATATATTCCTTTCAATTTGTTTTTGCTTACAAATGTTTCATAAATATAATCATATGACTCTAAATTTAGATTAGCTTAAAAAATATTTGACAAGTAGTAGGCTTAAATATTTGACAACTAGTGATAGATAGCTCTGACAATAATGATCATCTTTAGCTATGGCTTCAACATAACCCTTATACTACGACCAAGGGAGTGAATTTCATACTGGAGGCTGTATCGGTTTGACCAGTGGAACGATATATTTTGGTACCGATCGTTACTAGTGTACCGTTTCGGATTTACCATTATTATTATTATATATATATATATATGTGTGTGTGTGTGTGTGTGTGTGTGTGTGTGCATGTGTGTGTATATATTATAATAAATATAAAGTTTATCATAAAACATTACCTCAATTCAGAACAAATTATTTATGATTTTAGACTTTAGCATCAATTAAAAGGAAAAAAAAAAAAACACAATGTAAAAAATAGAAAGCTTAATTGTTCATTGCATACTAAGAAAACAAATAATACTAATAAATTAATGTAAGTAAGTTATAATTCTGCCCTTACAAAAATTCAAAAATTACAAAACTAAAAAAAAAAAAAAAGCTTTTTTCTTTATTGGCCGGTATTGCCCGAAATTGGCTAGTATGGCCGGTACAGCCGGTATTTAAACCGGTACGAAACATTGGCATTTCGATACCGGTATATATATCGGTACGGTACATATTGGTCAGTATGGCCAATACTGGTATGGTATCGACTACATTGACTATGACTTGTTCAGAGAGAGAGAGAGAGAGAGAGATGGATTGGAGGGCAAAAGGGTCATTTCGCCTTTACTTGGCTCACAAGAAAAATCTCTCAAAAGAGCTTCGGACACTTGTTAAATTTATGAACCCACGCTAGATGCCTTGTGTTCAGGACTGGCCCTAGGCCTTGGCCATTTAGTTTATGGCCTAAGGCCCCCTAACATAGAAAGGCCTCCCAAATTAAAATAGGGTCAGTAAGGTTTTTTATTTTTTATTTTTTGTTTTTATTTTTATTTTTATTTTTATTCTTCTAATTAAGAAAAAAGTGTGTAATTTGCACTTTTTTTTTACCGCATAGGTCTTGTAAATTGATATGTTCGATCATAATAAATAATTCAATATTCATTTATTATTTTCTTGAAATGTCACATCAATTTGTAAGTTTTTTATAGTAAAATTTGTAGTACTTTAGCATCTTCTTCACATTAAAAAAAAAATTAATAGAAATACAACACAATCACCAATTCACCATTAAGTGAATGAAAAATGCTAAAACTAATACAAATTTTATGACAAAAAACATACAAATTGATCAAACAATATAATAAATGAATGTTTTTAATAACTTTTATTTATTGATGACTTGTCAGTTTGTAAAACCTACATAGTAAGTATCACTAATTCACTTTGGATGAATTAGTCTTATTAATTAGTAAGAACTAATAATAGATTTGAAATAAATAAATTATGATATAAAAAGATCTATTTAAAAATTTCGCCTTAGGCATTAAACTATCTTAGGCCAGCCCTGCTTGGTTAAACATAGGAGCTTCTAAAAAAATGCCATGTTTGTTGAATAAAAGGCCTCACTTGACACTATGTTTTTTCTTCATTAAATAATAATTAGTCACCATTAATGAGAGACACAAAGAAGAGAAGAAGATGAGAGACCGATAGTTAGTCACCATTAATGAGAGACACAAAGAAGAGAAGAAGATGAGAGACCGATAGAAAAGAGAAAAGAGCCTGAATGAGAGAAGAGAGAGAAGAGTGGAATAAAAAAATAGTTTTTTTAAATTTTTTTTAAACATGCGACAGTACCCTTCTATTGTAGCATGTTGTAAAAGAAAAATTGGATCTTGGGGGCACATTTGATGAGGGATGATTTTTGGTTTTTTGGTGTGCCAAATGCTAAAAATTTAGCATTTAGCACACTTAGAGCATTCTCATCAAAGAATGCAAATATTTTAGCATTTAACATCTCAAAATTATACTTTATCTATTTTAACATACCACTTTACAATACACTCAACATCAAAAAATTTATAATTTTTACCACTTCATTAAAATATTATTTCTCTATTATTTTTTAATTCTTTTTTATTCTCAATCTATCTCTTCCTCTCTCTTCCTCTGTGTATATTTTCTCTCAAACCCACTGCCCACACCCACTGCTACTAGCCACCACTGCCCACACCCATTGCCACAACTACCACCGCCCACAACCTCAACCCCCAACCACTAAAATCACAAACAAAAACAAACCCAAAATCAAATCACAAACTCAAACCCAAAACCAAACCATAAAACTCATACCCACCCACCATCAATCGCCATTGATCCACCTCAAAAAACCATCAAACAAATACCCACCACCACCGGCCCACTATAAACCATACCCATCCAAAACCAAATCACAAACCCACCACCCACAACCAAATCACAAACCCACCAAAATATGCCCAAATTGGAATTCAAGGCATGAGAGAGAGATAATCATAGATCTGAATTGGTGAGGGCAAGTGGGTGATGACTGTGATAGAGGTGAATCGGAGACAGATTGGCGACAAAGAGGTAGAGTGGGTGATGTTTGTGATGGAGGTGAATCGGAGACAGATCAACGACAAAGACGCAGAGATCGACGACGAGGAGACAGATCGGTGACGAAGAGGTAGAGATCGATGACGATGAGCAAAGATTGGCAACAAGTAGAGATCATGAACCACGGAAGAAAGAAGTGAGAAGAGAGAAGTGAGAGAGAGAGGAAAGAGAGACAGAAATTTAAAAAAGAGCCGTTGTGAATATAAAATAAATTTTTTTTTTTTTTTAACAATCCAGCTATAGTGAGCTGTTATCAATAATAGCTCATTGTAGCTGTGTGTCAAAATTTTTGACATTTGAAATCTTTGATGCAATGACTTTTTTTGTGTGTTGGTGGTAAAATTTAGCATATACCATTTTTAGCATCTTTAATGGGAATGCTCTTAATGCCAATGCTTTAAGAGTTTCCTATTTTTTTAGAACACTTTTTATGCTCCCATGCGTTTGGAAAAATTAACATGTGGAGATTGGCAAATATTGGCCCCATGAAGTTGTTAAACATCAAGCACCGCCTCTCTCTCTCCCTCTCTCTAAAAAATCTCTAGACATCACTTTGTAGAGCTACAATTTGACTAGAGCCTAGAAGATTGTAGAATTGAAACTATATATAGAGGCATAAAGAAGAAAACACTAGAAGCTGTCATGAGTTAGAAATTAAAAAAATAAAAAGCTAAGGCCTAGAACTACTAGAACTCTACTGGCAGAAATTAGTGAAGCTAGAAGCTTAATGTTGGTTACTTAACCGGCTCTAACATGTATAAATAGGAACTTTGGTTCCCACTTGTGATTTGTGAAGGGTGAAGTGAGGTGAAGCGTGTGTCATAAAGCACCAACTAGTGTGAAGTGAAGAAAAGAAAGTCAAGAGCTAATGTGTAAGTGTTAGTGCCTAGGTGTCTAGAGAATTAGTGTGTCTCTTGTAAAAGCTTGTATTTTGGGATTGTAATAAGAAGCTTCACCGGAGTCTTTTTGCTGAATATATGGGCACTTTTCAAATTTATTTGAAAAAAATGAGGAGAGAAGCAAATTTTGGTCATGGTGTTGTCGAAATTTTAAGAAAAAATATGAGAGAGGAGAGAGAAATGATGTGATGGAGGGAGAGAGAGAGAGAGAGAGAGAGAGAGAGAAAGAGAGAGAGACAATTGAATTTTAGTGATGTAGTTATCAAAATTCCTGCCCAAAATGCAAGCTGCCTAGGAAGAGTGCTCAAAAAAGAGAAAGAAACAAACAGAAATTGTGGCAATGGAGTTGCCTAAAATTGTGGGGGAGAGAAAAAAGAAAAAGAAAAAGGAAAGAATTATGGCAATTGAGTTGCCAAAAATGTATGGGAGAAAAAAAAAATTGTGGCTGTCCGAAACTAGAAAAAAAAAAAAAGAAAGGCAATGGTAATGGAGTTGTCCAAATTGTGGCTTGCCATAATTTTTGTTTTCTCTCCTTTACAATTTTGGCAACTTCATTGACCATAATTTTTTTTTTCTCCAATTTCAGCAAGCCACAATTTTTTTTTTCTCCCCTACATTCTCAGCAACTCAATTGCCAGAATTCTTTTTGTTTTTAGGCGTAAATACACTTTTAGTTCTTACATTTTTCACTTTTTCTATTTTGGTCTTTACATTTTATTTTTATCACTTTTAGTCCCTAAACTAATTAACGCTTGACATTTAGGTCCTTTCCGTCATTCAACTAATGGCAAAAGCTAACGTGGCTGACGGTGGAATAAAAAAATAATATAATCACACACATTAATTAATTAAATTAAAAACAAACATTAAAAAAAAATTATCAATTTAAAAAAAACAACAGCAGAATTAAAATTAAAAAAAAAATACATAAATTTATATCTGAGTTCATCTTCAACAATAACATAATGAACACAAACCCAGATTTAAATATAACAACACACACCCAAATTTTCCAGCATTTTCTTGCCATTTCTTGTCAACCAAACACAAAAACATAACCACAAAAACACACACAAACTGTGGCAACCAATGTACTAAAGGTAGTGAAGAACTCCATCCTTGAACTTAGATTGGTTTTAAGGAAAATTAAGATACACTTATACATTTTCTTGGCAACCAAACAATTTTTTCAGTTTCACCAAAAAAAAAAAAATTTCCAGATTTGACAACCAACCAAATTTTTGATGTCAATCCTAAGATCTAAGCATTTTTCACAAACCCATCAAATCCCCTTATACACAAACCCAACAAATTCTCTATCACAAACCCAAAAACTTCCTTTCACAAACCCATATCATCCCTTTTCAAATTTATCAAAAATCCAAAATAAATACAGCAAACTCAACCAAGATAAAGAGAGAGAGATGAGAAAGTAAGGAGGGAAAGGGTTTCCAATCTAACCGGAAACCCATATGATGGCGTGGGCGCGGGTGACCTACCACCTCACCATGCTCAACCTCACCCTCACACTCACGCCCACTCTCACTACCAGCACTAGCAAATGATTCTCATCAATAACAGTGGTGGGGATGAGGACCATGAAGTCGAAGTCGAAGTCAAGGCGAGCCGAAATGTGGGTCCAAGACGAGAGCTAAGACGTGGGTTCAAGCCGAAGTCGAACAAGCACTTGTGGGAGTAGATTTCGTTGAAGATGAGAGAAGTGGAGGAACTTGCTAAAAGAGTTCAAGAAGGTGAAGCACCAAGATAGAGGGAGAAAGAAGAAAAAGAGGAAGAAAGAAAGAAGACTAAAGAAAGAAAGGGAGGCGGAGAAACTAAGAGAAAGATCTGGGGAAGAAGAAGAAAAATAAAGAAGAAAAAGAAACTAGGCACAAACATAACAAATCTAAGTTCCACCATTTTTTTTTAATTATGTTTTTTTTTTTTGTTTTTATAATTTTTAAAATTGATAAATTTATTTTTTAAGGTTAGATGCTGATGTGGATGCTGGTGTAGCATTTTTTTAATATTATTTTAATGGACACGTTATCATTAACTGTGCCAATAGTGTACTCCGTTTGCTACGTCAACTTTTGCCATTAGTTGAGTGACGGAAATGATCTAAATGTCAGGCGTTAATTGGTTTAGGAACTAAAAAAAGTAAAAATAAAATGTAGGGACCAAAATGAAAAAAAAGTGCAAAATGTAGAGACTAAAAGTGCATTTACGTCTTTTTTTTTTTTTTGGTAAAATATCATTTTCGTCCCTAAGCTATCACAAAAGTTCGTTTTTCGTCCCTAAACTTTTAAAAGTTTTATTTTCGTCCTTAAACTTTTCCAAATGTATTGATTTTCGTCCCTCCCACATTAGTACTCTGTCAAGCCACGTCAGCACTCCGTCAGAACTTTTGAAAATTTAGGGATGAAAATAGAACTTTTGAAAGTTTAAGGACGAAAAACGAACTTTTGTGATAGTTTAGGGACGAAAATAGAACTTTTGAAAGTTTAGGGACGAAAAACGAACTTTTGTGATAGTTTAGGGACGAAAATGATATTTTACCATTTTTTTTTCTACCCCACAATTTCGGCAACTCCATTATCTTAATTCTTTTTTATCTACTCTACAATTTCGGCAATTCCATTGCCACAATTCCTATTCTTTCCTCTCTCCTTTTTGGGCTGCATTTTGAGTAGGAATTTCAGTAATTACATCACTAAAATTCAATTCTCTCATTCCCTCCATCACATCATTTTTCTCTCCTCTCTCATACTTTTTCTTAGAATTTCGGCAACACTATTGCTGAAATTTGCTTCTCTTCTCATTTCCCAAATAAGTTTGAAGTGTCCATATCACAAATAAACTTCATTTTCTACAATATATTCAAGCCTAGCTTTGCATTGTTGTACTTTTTTGGGTAAAGATAGAAGAATTTTTGTGTGCTCTATCACACACGTTTAGTACAACAGAAGTTAGCCCAAAGTCATGGAGCCAGCCAATAAAATTGGCCTACTTGGTCTCACCACTTGTTATTGGACAAATAAAGACCTACAATTGGGTCAACATTCAAATTACTTAAAATCTTCTTTTTCATCTGTCGACAAAGCCCATGCATGCGTGAAAGAGAAAACCATCAAAGGTAAAAATAATAAAAAGATAAATTTTTTTTGATAGAGATATGGATTAAAGGGCAAAAGAGTCATTTCACATTTAATTGGCTCACTAAAAAAAAACCCTCTCGAAAGAGCTTGGAAACATGGAATCAAGGCCGGCCCAGGCTGGCCCAAGGCCTAGGCCCAAAGCCCCACCCCAAAAAAAAAAAAAAAAAAAAAATCCCCTAAGAATAAAAAATGCTCCACAACAGTGAGCCTACACGAAATAAATGCCACCAAACCTATTTACACTTTTGACCAATATTCAATTTTTATTTTTTTTTACTTATCCAAATTTCTTTCCTTTTGTTTCAAGTTAAGCAAGTGGAATTCAAACTTTGCACAAAATAATAATAACAATAAAATATCTTGTATGACTCTAAAGTAGTAAAACATCCATTATTTATTTTTCCATCATTTCTTGCATTTTCATAGTTCAAAATTTGAGTTTTATCATAAATCCAAATTTTAAATAATTAGAGGAATATAGAAAGAAAAGTTAAAATTTATTTTCTCAATTTATTTTGAGGAATCAAATTAAATGTCTAAACTTTATGTATATATAGATTAATCCCTTACTTTGATGATTGATCATCAGGAATGTTTTACAATTGTTTGTTTATTTTATAATTGTTGAAATTTTAATAGATTTTGTATGACAATTATTGTTGTTTNATCCCCTAAGAATAAAAAATGCTCCACTTTCAATGGCTAAATGCCCAAATTTTTATAAAATTATATATATTTATTAAAGTTGCGCATTTTTTTTATTAGTGATGTTAAGGATACTACAAATTTTCTATTGGCTTACAAATTGTCATGTTATTAATCACAAAATGTTGATTTAAACATTTATTAGTTAAATTGATGAATTTCATCAATGAGAGTCAATGTCACATTATATTATGAACATTTTATAGTGCTTTTAGTGCACTTTTTCTTTTCATTTTTATTAAGACTCTCAATGTACGAGACCAATAGAACCCTAACCCAATTGAAACTCTAAAATGTTTCAAAAAAATGTTACAAATGTATTAAATCATCAATTATAGATTAATCTCTCCTAAAAGTTTGACTCTTTAATTTTTGTAAACTGATATCATACAAAGCCACACACCAAATAATATCTATCTCCCTCTCTTAAAAACAAGATATAAAATTAAAAATTAGATTTTAACTTTACTTAACTATGTATTGTTGTATATCCAAAATAAAGATTTTTTTTTTAATCATAATATATTATTATTAATATTTATGGTTCAATCATGATATTCAATTCTCTATATGAAATTAACATTAGTTTAGTTGGTATTATTTATCAAATTATGTATTTAATGTATCAAATTAACCTTGATTTGATTAGTATTAAATAATTTTGTTTAATTAATATTTACATATTAAAAACCTTGCATCAATTTTTTGTCTTAGACCCCAAATAATGTTGGGCCGCCCCTACATAGAAGCTATGTGATAAACATAGAAGCTTCTAAAAGAACACCATGTTTGTTGAATAAAAGGCCTCACATGACACTATGCTTCTTCTTCATCAAATAAGAATCAGTCAACATTGATGAAGATAGTTTTCTCTTTATGGAAGCAATTTTTATGTAGGTTTCTATTTCTAGAGGAAAACCATAATCAATGCATCATTTTTGGGATGGACATTGTTCAATGATAAAGAATAGTAGTCATAATTGATTTTCCTCTCATCTAGTAGATTTTTGAGTTCTTAAACATCACAATAAGAGCAAAAGGTATCCCAACATGAGAAGGGGGGGGGGGGGGGTGGATTAGATCAACTTAAAACACACTTGCATATTAATATATCCTAGCACTTTTGAACACTTGGTGGATACACGAAATACTTCCTCATGAATTACTGCTTACACAAATAGGGGTGTCTCTTACTTTTTCATCACACCCCTTCTATTTTTCCCTTTTCCCATTGAAACTAATACTCAATTTTTTCAAGTTATGAGAGCTAGTTGCAAGCGTTTTTCTCTCTTTTGCAGGTTTGTTATGTATTAACCTTAAGACACACTACTAGATTTCCAACAAGTGTGCTATTTAAGATAAATCTTATTGAGATGCTTTGAACTTCACCTTGCAATGAGAAGCGCAAAATCAATAATAATGTGGTTGAGGATACTAGGCAGGTGGGATCAGAGTAGTATTTCAAAAGGAATTTTGAAGTTTGAGTCTTTTGAAATGGCTCATCTAAGAATTGCACATGATCTAGTACCAGGGGTGGAGCCGGGGGGTTGAGGGGGCAGGTGCCCCACCTAACTCCTCCCAAAAAGTCCTTCATATATTTATAAAGTTGAGTTGTACTCCTAAAGTTAGAATAGAAAAGAAACATCTTCCCTCAAACCGTACCCCTAACATGAAATGATAAATAAATAAAAATACACATTTCTATATAAGAAAGTCTAGAGATATTATAAATTTTACAATATTTTCACTGCACTCTTATTTTTAGTTGGAATAGATCCCAGAATAAATATATTTTATTTTATTTTGACCAATATAATTTTATTATTAATATAAATTAATAATTTTAGGTTCTTTATTATTATTTTTAACTCCCCCCCCCCAAACTAAAATTCTAGTTCCGTCACTACGTAGTACATATTTTTGATGAATAATGGCTTAAGAGTTTTATTTGATTTGAATTTTATTTTGATTTTATTTATGAATTTAATGCTGTAAAGATTACATAAAATGAAGCATAAATTTTAGCCTTACCAAAACACCAAGTGAAGACATTTATATTTATAACAGGATTTGATGATAATTTTGTATAGAATTGAGGTGTTCATATTACAAATAAAGTCTATCACCTAAGATCATTCAAATTACAAATGAAGTGTATAACCTACCAACTCTGGATTCTTTCTTATTACCTTCTATTTGAATCCTCTAAAACACTTTCTATTTGAACATTCACTTGTCATGGGACTTATATATGGGGTGATGATAATCAAGCTAATCCTTAACACACCCCTTCAAGCTAAATGGTGGTGGAACAATATTGAGCTTGATTTTGTAGAAGTGAAGATTTGAAAGAAAATACGAGCTTTGTAAAGATATTAGATTATTAATCGGAATTGGATTTGTTGAGGAATTGTTGGTTACCATATCTCAAACACATGGAAATCAAGTTAGAGGAGAGGTAAGTGGCCCCGATATTATCATAGCAGAGTATAGGAGATGTGGATAGGGGAACATTAAGTATCACAACAGAGATTGTAACCATTTGACTTCATCAACAAAATTTGAAAAGGCCTTGTACTCAATATCAGTACTTGACCTTGCAATTGTGACTTCCTTTTTGTAGCTCCAAGAGATGAGATTCTCACAAAGAAAGAAACAAAAGCCCCTAGATTCTCACTGTGGGAGTTTCGCACAGCCTCAATACCAAGAAAGAAATTGATACAACCTAAACTTTATGGTAAAATTAGAGTGCAAATGCGAAAACAACTTATCAATAGCAGTAAATTAACGTAAGTAATGATAATAGCATAGACAAGTATCAAGAAATAGATGGTAAATTCTCTATTTGGCCTAGATGTGCATGGAGGAGTCTCATATAGATCCCTTGAAACTAAATTCAAGCATTTGCCTGGTCATTTTTTAAAAACAAGCTCATATAGCACGTTTCAAAATTGTAGATGAATTTTTGCAATTTTCATATGTGATGTGGAAATTGGGCATATGTAAAACCTTCGTAGTTGGGCCATGTAAACATCTTCAAATGATTTATTGTGCAAGAAGGCATTATGAACATTGATTTTTTTCACAAACTATACAACAATTAAGAGAATAGTATTCATCGTTGTGGGTTTGATAATAAAGCTAAAGGTCTCACTGAAATCCACATTGAGCTATTGGTGGAAGCCTTTTGACATAAATGTCGCCTTTGAACCGCTTGATGGAACCTTAGGCACAACACTTGATCCGCAACACCCATTTGCAATCAATTATATTGCGAGCAATATCTAAAGAGACAATAAGCCATGTTTGAAAGGTTGTTAGTGAAAATTTTGGGTTTGGTGATGTCATGTTTGGATTGAGTGACCATTGGGTGATGAGAAGCAAAAGGACCGATCAATCATTGGAAGTGATATAACGAGAGAGGTTGAGCATCGTAAGGTAACAGGTTATGATGAGGGAGAGAATTGGGAAATTGAGGACAAAGGAGAAGTAATGGGTTGTGAGGGTAGTGGACTCGAATCAAAGGAAGTTTGCGCTTGGGCTTGAGCAAATAGCTTGATAATAAAAGTAGAAGAAAATAACTCTAATTGGTTAGTTATAGGTAGAAAGGCATTGACGAATGACGTAAGTTACCATTGATATATGAATGTGAAGTCCACTAATATGCATCATGGCATAATTGAGCTTATTTAAGGAAAACCTTTATAGATATTGGAATGGGAATGTAAACCTTTATAGATATGTGCACTTTACAATTCTATTCTATTTCTATACATCATGGCATGGCATGGAAATGGGAAGTTTATGTTAAATTATTGATTGTTTCAAAATTTTAAGTTATCAGAAAATTATGAGTTTAATCACTTAACCATAATTCTAACACTCCTCCTCACTTATGGACCTAAACTTCTCCTTAATAAGTGGGCCCAACAAGTAGGAATTAAAATTTTAAATGGGAGGTAGAGTTAAGACAGGGATCAAATTCAGGATCTTTTGCTCTGATATCATGTTAAATTACCGATTATTCCAAAAACTTAAACTATTAGAAAATTGTAAGTTTAATCATTTAACCATAATTCTAACAGTTTACACTTATATTGGTCAAAGAAGCCGCAAATGTTTCTCAACACATCATTTTTTTAAGAGAGTTTCAACATATGATGTCTGCTTTTAATGATAGCTCTTTATCATCAGATCAAAACACTAATCAGTTTTTAGTGTAAACGAAGATTGAACTTTATATCTCTTATTCAACAATAAAAAACTTTACTAGTTAAGTTAACTAGAACCAACCTAAACACATCATCCCGAATACAAACACTCTCAACAAATTAAACAGAAGATAGTGCGTAAATTCTCTTATCTTTGCTGTCCTTACAAACAATGTCAAAGGCACAAAATTATAGTAATAATTCAAAGTAGAAGGCAAATATACATTGGCATTTATAGCTTCTACTATCTGAATTGTAATTGTGGTTGTGGTGAAGGCACGTAATGCAAACAAGGGAACACTAATTCCCTTGATAGATATATCAAAGGCTAAGTCCCTACTCCTAAACAAAATATGGCTCACTGTTTCAAATTATTTGATTTAGACCCAGTCGATATGCAATCACACAAAGACAAGGATTTGGCAACAATTTTAAATTACCTAAATCCGCACTACTTTCTGCCCCATGGATCATGACACATTTTAGGTAATATTAGTCGCGATATCTACCAGTAATCATTCTCGTTTCCACAATGCTGTCTTATATGCGTCTTTTTCAGCCCACTTACAGTGGATCCCTTTCAAAATAGCCATCAGAACTTACTAAACTCTTTTGACCAAGCCAGTCTCAACTCATTATCAGTGGCTTTGATGTACTTAAATATTCCGTACTGCATTATTAATTGGTGGATTATTTGATTAAAAGTCTTATGCTGCTTGATGTAAAAGCCTCTTACTTGTAGTGACTGTTTTGGTTGTCTTTCAGACTGGAAGGTTCTCCTAGTTAAATACCATCTTTGTTCATTGAAAATTTGCAACTATTTTCTCATCTGCTCATGAATCACAAAGTTGCTTTGTTTTCAAAGTAGGATTAATGCTGCATAAACTGTGAATGTCTATCATGTTGCATGCAATGCAAACATCACAATTAACCAATGGACAAGACAAGTAGTGTAACAAGGATGGCTAATGAGCTATTTACAGCAATGTACACCCCAGAAATAGGGGTGTTAATTATCCCATTATTAGAGTAAGGAGACAACTAATTCAGATATCTCAATGCATGAACCGTGTAAAATACAATCGTCCATATACAGTCAAAAGGATAAACACAATATCAAGTTCAAATCCATGTTCATATCCTATTAGAGCTTTAAACCTTGGAAAAGCCAATGCGGTCTGTTTGTTTCCTGATCAAATGTAGCACTGGAGCTGCTCATGGGGGTGTTGGGGTCACTACAATCCTCTCCTCGGTCCGATTTGAAAGAGGCAGATGAATCAATCTCCCTAATTCCTTTATGGGACGAGGAATCACATAATCCTAATTGAGTTTTTGAGGATTTTGATGATGCCTTCTTGCTCAAGCAACCTCCAATGCTTAATGTCAGCTCTACTTCACTATCTTCATCAGAACCACCAACGCTCATCTTATGACTGCTGGGGGGCATCTGGGAACTTGGCCCTGCTTGGTCTTCCTCAACGGCACTGACTCCTGTTGACATGTCTTCCTCAGCAGCAGGCCTTTCAAGATCAAATCCCCTTCCCATTTTCATGGTGTCTACCGAGCAACTGCCACTTCGCTCCCTTGAGTTTGGATCGTCTCTCAAACTCTGAATTTGGAAATTAAATCCACTTGTGGTTTGCATTGGTGGATGGTGGGAGTTAATGAAGTGAGTATGGCTTATATCTGAGCTAGTCATGGAATTCCAATATCTGTTTTGTTTAAGTTCTTTTTTCAGCTCACCCATTAGCATCTTCTGCACACTGTAGAGTCTGTGGAGTTCCTTCACCTGCAACTTTCAGTTTGTTATTACTATGCTAAATAGCACCAGTGGCAAATTCTTGCAACTACTACGTTTTTAAGTGATGAACAATGGACTAATAGGAAGCTTGAAAGGGTCAGGATTTTTAAGGAGCCAAGTCAGTGTCATGGTGTATAGAAATAGTTATTTATGGAAACATTATCAATACTTTATAAAGAGGTGGATGGTGGGGCTCTTAGAATGATTGACAACATCAATAATGTGTTTCTGGTAGTTTAGCAGGAAACAAGAGTTAGGTTTAATATAGCTATTGATAAAGTTGGATGAAATACTTGAAAGTGTTGATTGTGATGTCAGTAAACCATTAAGTCAGTATTTTGCAATTTGTTTATTGATGGAATACATGTGGAAGCCTGAAAGGGGAGGCCTCTATTATTCATTTCACAAAATTACAGAATTTGACACCAAAAAATTTTCATACATATCTGTAGCCCCATGACTATAAGTTTGTGTAGATGTCATATGAGTGCATGTAAAATTTGCAATACAAATTAATGGCATCTGAGATTTCTTAAAGAAGTGAAAGGTTTACTAGCTAATAAAAGATTCATGGTACCTGGTTTTTGAAGTCATCTTCATGCATCTGCATTGTCTTTTTGATGGATTCTAAGTTGTGCTTTTCTAGCTTCCTGTCCATGGAGTCCTCAGAGCTGTCCACTACAGTTGTATAACAGTTCCCCTTCAGTCCTCTATTCTTGAAATGCTCCCAGTCATCCACAAAATGAACAGTAAAGCCGTTGCTGTTTGGTGAGGTTGCTAAGAGATTGACGGCGTATTCGAGTTTAGTCCCCATGTCTGAAATATATAACTATCAATTTGTTTCTAATTATGAAATACATCAACATACATTTTGAAACACAACACAAACTTTGGAAATTTATTTTTTCAAGATAATGATACATTCTAAAGAGCAAGGAATAAGAAATTGAATCCACTTTTTTTCCTCTCTTATCTTTCTACATTTCAGTGGGTTGGGTGTGATTTATAGGAAGTCACTACTACATGTAAGGTGGAGACAGGGTTTGGTTGACCCCAAGTCTATCTGATGCTAAATTCAAGCACCAAGGACTAATGGAAAAATCTGATCATGTTGAGTCATCTCCAACCTTACCCCAAGTCAAATTTGATTGCAAAAAAACAATTCAAACCCATCTAGTTAGTGGTGCTCATTCCTCAAATTTCACTCGTGCTTACCTTTGATTTTTAACAGTTCCCTTCTATTTAGTTTGCTACAGAAGAGATTGTGGAAACAGGGTCTGCGTTTGGTATTACTAAGCAAAGGGGGAACAAAATGAAATGTTCAAAACTGCATAGGGAGCTCCAAATCCAACAGTAGGCAGACAATGAAGAAGGGTGAAAAAGAAAAATGGGATGTGGTCAACAGTGATACCACAAATGGTATGTGGGTCTTTCTTTCTCTCGCACACTCTTTTGGTGCCACCATCACTGGTCATAATAACAGTGGTCTTCATCTCAAGAAATTGTTCTCAAAAAGTGTCCACTTCTTTCTGTTTCTTCCATAGGCCTTTTTGCTATCCACATGATCAAATCACATAACAGCCAAACTACTATCTGATGATGCTCTCAGAGAGACTTAAAAGCAAGAAAGAATTATTAATTAATAAACAGTAAAAGAGAATATGAGATAGAGAGATTCCAGTTCTCATGGCAAATTTACTATTTAAGAACTATCATTTCAATCTTAACATCATTTTGTACTGTTAATTATTTCTTAGAAAGATCATTATCACTTTCAAACTTATTGGCCTACCTCCTATGCATGATACAGCAATAAACATCACCATCTTAGTCCCCAGGCCTTATTAAGTGGAAGGATTGAAGGAACACTAATATTTAGAAGTGCTACTATCACATAACTACACAAGTACATAAAAACTTAGGACACAAAGAAGCAAGAACTTGCATTAAGACTCATCACCAAACTTAAAAGACTTGTTTTTTATGTCATTCAGAGCTCTTCAAACACCTGATTCATCCCAAACTAAGACTTATATAAGCATGAAAACATGTATAATTCACGTTACCGGCGATATAAACTGGGCTGATCGCGATACTCTCGTAGGAGGCTCATTGAGCATGTTCCTCCTTCATGCCACTGCTTTCACCCATAAGCTGGTCTTCTTAGAAAACTAGAACCAAAAGAATGACTAGCCAATTCTGTGATGAATAGTAGCTGTTTTATTTTGTGACATGGACGGAGCAATCTAAGCAGTGCAACTATGGTGAAGCCTGAAAAAACGATCGTTGACACCTCTACACCAGCAAATCTATTGGCAGGCCAATACCTGCAGTCTTTCAGTTTGCTTAGAGAAAGAACAAGGCACCTTCTTCACTAAAAATATATATATATATCAAATCAGAATCATGGTTGTTAATAATTCAGGCTTGACAGGCTGTGAATGAAGGAAAGCAAGAAGAAGAAAAAAAAAAAAAAAAAAAAAGCTGGACTAACAATGTTCTTGTGTGTGTAGGTGTGTATAATATTGAATGAAGGAAAGCAAGAAGAAGAAAAAAAAAAAAAAAAAAAAAGCTGGACTAACAATGTTCTTGTGTGTGTAGGTGTGTATAATATTTTGAGAGAGAGAGAGAGACAGAGAGAGAGAGAGAGATATTATAAAGTTAATATTGTATTGTATATTGTATATTTGTGTTGTACTCGATAGTAGGAGAAGATCAAAGAAAGATGGGAGAGAGGGCCCCATAAATTTATATAATAAGAACAAATGAGACTACTAAACATGAGCCAATGTAGGCCAGTGAACAAGATATTCCAGACAAAGTCTTGTAGAAATCAAGAAATGCATGAAAATTATATGAAATGCTGGTGCTTCTTTCCTACAACAATACCACTCTTTTTCCATACCTATTTCTTTTTTCTTTTTTCTCTTTTTTATTTTTATTTTTATTTTATATATTTTGAGGAAATTCAATGATTCTGATCCAATTATTCTCTCCGTACTAAACATTCATGTCTATTATTTAGTCCATTGTTGTCATTCAGATTTTATCAGAGTACCCAACTTTCAGGTGTTGGGATTCCACTGTTGTTTTTCCCTTTGCAACTGTAAAATTTTTGTTGGTCTTTATGTTGTTCAAACATGGCTTACTTAGCTACATCTTACGAAATCTAAATCTATTTTGTTGATAGAATAATGGTTATCATAATTTAACTTATTTTTGGGACTGTACCTAGTTTATCATGGTAATAGAGTAGATGATATTGAATTTGAATTATGTATTTACCACCTCCCATTTGAAAGTAAAAAATTTTACATGCTTGGTTTCCTTTATAGTAAGGAGTATGAACCCACACAGACATAATTAAAAAAAAAAAAAAAAATAGATTGAACATTTCGTAACAATTTATGCTTTTCTAGATTTATTGTAGTTTATTACCTATGTATGACTAACATTGAGAGAAAAAGGAAGTTAATATTGTTAAATTTTCCTTTTGCATGAAAAGGCATCATAAATCATATTTTTCAATTTGAGCATGTATCTAGTTTTTTTGTTTTTTGTTTTTTTAGTACAACATTATTTATTTCTATTAATTATTTTCTTTTTGTGGGTATCATATTGAAAAAGAAAAACTTTTCACACTTGTCTCCTTGTGTCTGCTCCATAACTAAAAAAGCATCATTTAAAATTTTCCACATGTACTTGAAAATTGGGAAATGGGTGATGATGCTCTAGTTGTTTATATATATGTATATCTTAGGAAGACCACAAGACAAAAAAAATTCGACATTACATAATCATATGATTAAAGTGTAGAAATTTAATAACAGTATAAAAAGTGTTAATAATAACAAGAAACCCAATTGAGAGATTTGAGATGAAGGGGAAACTTCCCACACATCACTTTCCTCTAAAAGCCTAAAGAGCCAAAACATACCTGTCCAAAACTAATTATTTAAAAAAATAAAAAAATAAAACCTTACAACAATTCAAAGTCTTATCCAGGGAAATCACAACCACACACATCCACATGCTTCACACCATTAAAATAGTACCATATGATTTTGCTTTCAACATTATATTCTATATGAGCATGCCTTACCTTGTCTTTTACTTGTTTATTGTCTCCTCTAAAGCCTAAGGTAACATGGGTTTGGGTCATGTGTACCCCATTACTAGCTCAAGATAAACCTACAAAACGGCACACCTATTCACACACACACACACTCACACCAGAACAGCATGCGAATGTATATACATTGCTAGGTTGAACTTGGGTTACATAACTAGGGTTCATAATCAACTAGATTCTTGTGCAGAAACTAATTGAAGATATGCCAAGGTACATTCATGTCCTTTCCAATCTATGTAAGATTATCTCTTTTTTCTTTTTTTCTTTTTTTTTTTAAAAATTGTCAATATTATGAATTAGGTTTTTGCCCATTTAATTTCATGAGGCAAGGATTAGAGCAAGCAACTTATTATATGATTAAAAAAAGTGTTGACGTTTTAAGAAATACTAGTCGCGGACCCGCGCATTGCGCATGATTATTTTTTTAAGGGAGGTCTCATTGTTATCATTATTTTGTAATTTGAACTAACTTAATGAAGAGAAATGCATTTCATATTCATGTTCATCGCAAAATAATTTTTTATTATTGTAGAATTGTTTTATTTAAATTTTGAAACCTTAATTCTACCATAGTTGGTTGACTAATTTGTATATCTCTAAGTCAATTGTACACATTTTGCATGCTACATGTAAACCCTATTTTCCATAAGGTTGAAATAATGTGGGAAACATTTGATTCTATGGAAGTTAAAAACTAAAATTCTTATATCCTGTCTTAATGTTGCCTCAATAATGTTAAATGAAATGTCAAAAATGGGATTTTGAAAAATTCCATCTTTATTTTTTATATATTTCTATTATTATTGAAGAATATCTTCTTTTTAGTTTTGATAAGAAATATGGTTTTCCATATTAGATTTTGATTAGTTTTAAATTTAACTTTTGTATGATTGTATTTAATTATATGATTTAATTAAGTGAATGTAACAATTGATTTTATTGACATTCGTAAGATCATCTTTAACTACTTCTATCAAGCTCTTTGTTTTCCAAGTAATGGTTACTAATTGACATTTGATTTCTTGATGATAATTCTAATGTACTAAATATGCATTGTAACGTTTATTTTTATTTTTATTTTTTTCATTCCAATTTACTGCCATTAACTTAGTGTATCCATAACTATTAGTTTGTTTATGATATGTTTGGTATGATATTCTATTGTTGTTGTTGTTGTTGTTGTTATTATTATTATAATTTATTGTTTCTAAAATAGCATGTGTTTTTATTTCATTCTTCTATTGATGCATTGTAGCATTTCATGGAAGACTTTATGAGAACAATTTTTA
>NW_027069585.1:1001929-1066741 GCF_002906115.3 Quercus suber | reverse complement strand
AGAGAGAGAGAGAGAGAGAGAGAGAGAGAGAGAGAGAGAGAGAGAGAGAGAGAGAGAGAGAGAGAGAACTTTTGTGTGTGGAAAAACAGAAAATTATGCATGGAATGATTGAGAGAACAATAAATTTATAGCAAGAGGTTAAGAATAAGAAGAGTCAAAAATAAAAGAAGATAAAGGAGTAGGGGAATAGTGATATTAAGTTAGAGAGTAGTGGAGATATGAAAAGTTAAAATGGAATGAGAAAAGTTGATGAAGGTATAATAATAAATAAGAATAATTAAAAATAAGATTAATATGATATTTTGATTTTAATAAAATGGAGTTATTAATTCACTTTAAATTTTAAACAATTATATGAAAAATTGAAAAGAAAAAAGATGATGACATGGCTGCTGATGTGGCTTAACGGGAGCGTAGCAACATTAATTGCTACGCTTCAGCTTTTAGTAATATATAGATTAGCTTAAAAATTAGAAAAGAAAAAAGAAAAAAAAAAGCCCAAACTTGTGGGATGTGTCGTTGAGGATTTGCCACAACCTAGCAAGATTATTTTAAAAAAAATTTCTATGTGAAATATGTACTTTTTTCTATATTTTTATTTCATTTCCATCATATGGAATATGTTCTTAGTCTTGCATTGTTTATTTATTTTCAATTTATATTTTTTATTGGCATGGTTGCGTATAACAAAATAATGACATGTTGGATTGTGAATCATCATCAATCTTTGCTTGCTGAATTCACTGTCTTAGTACTAAACAAATAAGCATTTATTACATGAGATTAAATCATACAAATGATTTCCTAACTCACATTAAAATATGCATATATTCATAAAAAATAAAAAATAAAAATAAAAACATTAAAATATGTATAATAATAATAATAATAAGATTGAGACGGCTATAAAATAAAGACGGATTAGGCTGGCCATGTGCAAGATCCACATGGCACATAAACCATAGGACCCTCCCCCCAAAATAAAAATTAAAAAAATCTGTACATTTTGTGGGCGCGCATGTAAAAAGCTATAGCTAGCTTAGTTCTGTGGGGGAGAGGATTAGCCGATTTGGAAGGAAGAGAATTTTCTTTCTTCTTTTTTATTTTTTCCATTTTTCTTGGAGATGTGGTTGTCATTTCCTATGTGATTTTGCTCTACTAGTTCTAGTACCTTCACAAACAAGTTGTCTTTTTTCGATTATATATTTGTGTACATTGAGAATCTAGTCCTTTTCACATCAACTTCGTAATCCCTTTTTTTTTTTTTTCAACTCATTCTGTACGTTTCACTGATAATTTGGTTTGTATAACCGTATAAGTCTACTATTACTTTACACCTTTTTCTTTTATAAATAATTTGGTAGTTAGAGAGAGAATTTAAATAATAGATATTTAAAAACACTAAGATGTGTTAATTAAGTTACAAAGTTCTTGACAACTGCATTAACTACGCTATTCGTGTCATGTACAATAGAATATACTTTATTCTATGCTTTATTTTTATCATTTTTTTTAATTTTGTTTTATTTTCGTAATGTTGGGATTTAAGATTTTATTTTCTTAATTTTTTAGGTGTTTTTAAGTGTTTACTACTCAAATTAGAGTGTTATTGTTATTTAATTTGTATCCGTTAGAATCTATTCATATGTTTACTTTGAAAATAAGTTTTTTGAAGCCTTTAAATGTCGATTAGCCCTTTCATATTTCATGTTTTGCATAAGTTTTATCAGAGCTAATTAGTATCATGATATGGCAAAAATTTATGATGAAAGTAACCTCCCTATTGACGATAATCGTGGGTGCAGGCCTTAGGGCGGCATACTTATCAATTTAGTTTGAATACTAAATTGTTGGGAGATAAATACCTTAGGAAGCTTCCTTGAATAATTAATATAACATATTGAGATACACTTTAACCCAAAATGCCTAAGTTTAATGGGTATGTGCTCAATTATGTTATATTAACTACTTATTATTCTCATCATTATTCTATGTGAGACTTCACTCACATGTGTATACCCAACAATCTCCCCCTCACGTGTGAGTCTCTGCCTCTTTGTGGATTTCAATACCTCTCTATGAGTCATGAACAAGTTCTACTCGCTTCCCTTTGCCTAGTGGACATTTCCCTTCACTAGTACATCATCCATGGGCTTCCATGTGTCAATCTCACACGACTTTTATCCTCCATGGGAATCTTGCACTACACCATTGTCTAGTACCATTGACAATAATACTCCTTTGTTGGGCTTTTTCCAAGATCATTTGTGTGAGTTTTATGGGTTTGTTTAGTTCAATATACCATCTCCACACTAACTGTGAAAGAGACCCACCCTGCCCCATTTACAAAAGGGCTTCAAGTACATACACCCCGTTCCCACTTCAACTGCAAAAGGAACCTCGATAACCTTGCCACCTTTACCCTACACCACCATGGGCTTTGATACCACTTGTTGGGGATATAAACACCTTGGGGAACTTCCTTGATTAATTAATATAACATATAGAGACACTTTAATCCAAAGACCTAAGCCCTATGGTATGTGCTCAATTATGTTATATTAACTACTTATTCCTCTCATCATTATTTAATGTGAGACTTCATTCACATATGTATACCCAATATAAACAAAATAGTGAAAGTAATGGGGGTAATCGTTCTAGAGACTATGCGGTTGACCTATCAACCGACATGTTCTTAATTTTAATGATGTTCTATACATTAATGGGGTATATCATACAAAAAGACTTCATAGATTGGATCTTGGATCTTGAAGATTATTTTTCTTATGTATATATCCAAAAAGATTTCAAGGTGCAACTTATATCAACCAAGCTTGAGCGTGGTTCAGTAGATTGGTGGAATGATATAACATTATTTTATCATGCAAAGAGGTAAACCTAAAATTTCTACATGGCCAAGAATGAAAAAATTGATGGTTAATTTTTTGTTCCCCAGTGATTATGATGAAATATTCTTTTATACAAGTTATGGGCATAGATTAGAACAATTTACCTAAAGAGTATTGTGACGATAATTTCAGGAAGATCAAAATTTGGATGTCATTGATGCAGAGAAAATCTCAATTTTCAAAGATACTCTTATTATCAGAGAAGTTGAACAAGATCAAATTTTAACAAATATTAAAAAGCTAGAGCTAGGATACAAATAATTTGAAGAAAGAACGACTATTAAAGATGAAATTTTAAGTTTTAGTAGATAATTTTGCTAATGAAGAAGAGAAAACCGTGATACAAATAAATTTTCTATACATTATTTTAGAGAAAAAGTAATGCACATGTACTTTGATATAAAATCCCTAGTTTATATTTTTAAATAAAATTCATAATAACAGTATTTTAATAAGTGTAATGCCTAATCGGTCGAGATCAGGTGTAAAATTCAAACGCTACTTAAACCTTATCAAGTTTAAAAATTTGAATCCAAAGTCAATCCATAGTAGTTTAAAAATATTTGAACCCATTTTAACAGGGTTAGGTTAGATCCAATCCATTGTCATTCCTAAAAATAACGAAGAAGCATGTTCATTTTTATTTATTTATTTATTTTGTCTTTATCATCAAATTTATTGTCTATAAAAAATTCTTCAACAATAAACTTCTTTATTTAAAATTTCTTAATATATAATCGGATGCTTGACTTAGGCAATCACCTAAGATCAATTGCCTAAGATCCTAAGTGAAAGAAGGGTAATGACACAGGGCTAAAATTAAACATGTGTCACCATTGTGACAAGTCCAATGCATTAGAATACTAGACCCAATTTTTGCCCAACAACTTATACTCTCTCAAAAGTCTTTCCATCTTCCCATCAAGCATATCTCTTATAAAGTATCTCTTAACAACCAATCATTTTCAACCTACTATTTTCCTCTCTTACCCCTAAACTTATTATTCTCAAGGACCACATTTAAGATAAATAATTTTTATTTTATATGCATTATTATTTATATATAGAATTGATGTGAAAGATTCTATTATTAATTTGATTATAAGAAAATATATTTTTGCTTGTGAATGTTATGGTTAGTTGTGATTTTATTGCTAAGTGAAGTTTTTTTTTTTTTTTGGAGAGAAAACGATTGTAGACTTTATTTATAGAGAATAAAGTTATATAATGGGAAAGAGCAAAGAGGGACATTCTTTTGACCAAATAGTGCCCCCCTCATTCGCTTTTGCAACATTAGCTAAAACTAGAGCAGCACGATTACATCGTAAAGGTAGACTAACAAAAGATATAAAATAAAAACTACCACAAAGAAATTTAATGTCTTCAAAATCCAAGCTACTGTAAGAGAGAAAATCTTCTCTTCAAAGTTTCCGGATGCCCATAAAATCAATAAAGCGCCAAACAACTCCCTCTTGATTTACTAAGACATCAATGTGATGTGGATTTTATTTTTTTATTTATTTATTTTTAAGTTGAGAGCAACTTGGGATGCCCAAAGTAGTTAGGATTGAGAATTTTTTATGGAGAAAGAGGAGGGGGGGGGGGTTGAGTACCAATATTATTATTTATTTTATTCTATCATATTATTATTTATATTATAGATAATGTTCCTTTTTGTCTATAAATATTTTTAAGTATAGATGGCTACTAGAAAATATGGATATGGAAACTTAAGAGAAGAAAACAAAAAGGAAAATTAATTGAATTTCTTGATAAATTTGACTAGAAAAAAACAAAAAAAAAAGGAAAAATATTGATAATTTAGATCTATTTTCAAAATTGCAAATTTCAAAAAATTATTTACAAATATAAGGAAATACTTAAATTGACGAACTAAATTATATATTGTGGGTACTTAGGATTTTGGGCTACCCGGAGGTTTTACACCCTCACCCGAAGCACCACACCAGAAGGCTATGTCCGCTTTGGAGAGCCAAGCCCTTACGGTTTTGTCACGAAGGAGTGGGATTGTCCCACATCGCCTAAGTAACCCTCCCACTCATGCTTTATATGCCCTTGGAGGGTTACTTAGGCGATGTGGGACAATCCCACCCCTTCGTGACAAAACCGTGAGGGCTTGGCTCCCCAAAGCGGACAAAGCCTTCTGGTGTGGTGCTTCGGGTGAGGGTGTAAAACCTCCGAGTAGCCCAAAATCCCGAGTACCCACACACACACACACACACACACACACACACACACACACACACACATATATATATATAAGACTATATTATTTTCCAAATGCGTGTATGGCTTCCATAAATTTATTGAAGTTGCTTTGAAACGGCCGATCAAAGCCTAAAAGTAGGTTGTTTAATTATTGTAGGTTTGAATTGGGTGGACTTTAGCTCACCTCAAACTTTGTTGGCATGATATCCTTGGATTGAGATTCGGTGCAATTGCATATTGCAATTGCACTATGCAATTACCCATATCTTCTCTTACAAAATTTTTTACTACACCCACTTTTTAACTAAATTTTTATTTTATTTTATTTAACAATACAATGCTATTGCATTAGGTGCAATACCTAGGGTATTATACCTTATCTCAATCTGATATCCTTGGTAAGGTTTCTCTCTTAATAAATTTACCCCCTTCATGCCTATAAGAAACAAATGTAATTAGTACGGAGCATTTTAACACTTAAACTCAATCATGATCAAAGACTCCAAATAATATCTACGTTCTTTATACCATTTGTTAATCCTAATTGCAGAAAGCTATTATGAAATCTAATATGGTTACTTTGCTTGAACTTTCTCCAATTTCAATTCAAGCAAGCAAACATGTTTGCTCGTATGTCAAAAACCATTACCCTTAGATTATGTTAGTTATTTTATTAAAGAAAAAAAATAATAATCAGATAACATAGCAATTATCGAAGGAGTATGTTAACTAGTGTTCTTAAGACAATTATTAAAAAAAATAAAACGGATTCCACTTACATTGGAAAGTAACAATAGTAGCAAAGATTAATAAAAGGTTGATTTTTTTTTTTTGAAAGTGACTCAATTTTCTAGAAAAGTGGCTCAATTATATTGTAAATTCAACATTTTTTAAAAATTAATATGATAGATAGAATTCTAATTTATAACGACTACTCTATAATAATTGTTCTTTATTATTAGATCAAAACACCAATTAATTTTTTATGTAAATAAAGTTCGGAATTCATACCATAAACGTAAAAATTCAACATTAATAATTGCCCTTTAGGACACTCAAGCTAAATGCTTTTGAAAGAAGTGCACTTACCAAAATTAAAAAGTCTATGGAGGTTACAGTTGCACAATCCTATAGTCAAGTGGGTATTATTAATAATTTAGAAGAAAAGGTAAAGGACAAAAGAAGGAACGGAATCTTGAAAGCAGTTCTAAAACTCTGTACAGTTTGTATGATTGGATTGGAAGGATTGGAATAGGCACGCGTTGTAGCCTAACCAAGGCACAAGCCGTAAGAAAGTGCCCCACCCGACTCCACACTCTTTTAACATTTTATTACTTCTCCTTGTCTTTAACCAACAACTCCCATCAGTCATCATCCTCGTCCACTCTCCATGACAAGATTCTCTTAGCCTCATCCATCCCAATTTCACATTTTGATCATGGTTTCTTGATAACGGTTGTCATCAGGCTTTCTTTATGGAGAAATTTATTGGATCTTATACCACTAAAAAGCAATACAAATATATAAATAAATATTTTAATTGGTTTATATGCGATTGCACAAAAAAGAAGAAGTTAAATATAGTAAAAAACTCAATCTTAATCACATTTTCCAGACACTTATTATATATATATATATATATGACGAGTTTTTGGAGAGTATGATTAAGATCCATGACTTCTATTTGTTTGTCCAATACTTTGCATTTTGCAAATGCGTATACATGAAGATAGATACAACATGATATTTGTAGGGGGACACTACCATATACTTGAAAAGGATTCTTTAGCAGAATTTTTGTAAACTAAGAATTCAATCATCGCGGTGATTGTCAATTTTCCAGCAAAATCATGAAAATATTCAAGTAGCTCAAGCAATAATCCTTGATTTTTATTTAAAATATACTTAGAGTTTGATTGGTTAGGCGCTTTGGGAGCCTAAAAGCATGTTTTTTAAAATCGAAAACTCTATTTCGTAACAGCAACTTCTTATGACCATTTTATAAAATCTCATTTTAAACCCAAAACACTATTTTACAATGGCTTATCCAAATGCACCTTTAGTCGAGTTTAATATAGCACTACCTAATAAACATATTAGGTTCAAGATTAAAGTTTAAAAGTGAAATTCGCCCTCCACTAACCACAAATGTCCATAAGCTTTTCTTTCTTTCTTACTTTCTTTTTTTCCTTGAAATTTAGTTTGGTTTTTTCCCAACAAATTTTAGAAATTTATAATTACATGATAAAAAATTTTAAATTGTCAATTCCGATACTTGAGTATGATATCATTCATTGAGCTTGGCATAAAAGAACTAGTCACATTTGTACTATTTTTTAAGGGTGTCCATGGGTCAATTCAAGTAGGGTTTGTGCTCGCCTTGATCACTTCGAGTGGTGAAGAAAGAAACCCATTGTCGACTAGGAAGGAATGTCGATTCGAATGGCTAGGGTCTCAATAAGTGGTAATTGGTTGTCATTTAGAGTCGATGAAAGCAAATTTCACAAGATCTATCGAGATCTGGTTATATTTGATTGAAATTTCAGAGAGTACAACAAAGTAACCCTCATATTAGCGGAGAAAAACGATGTCTAATAGTGGAGATTGGTTAGATTAGTTGGATTCATTTTTTTTTGCAAGAACCCATCACTTGACTCGGAAGCCATCGAATTTTGAAGGAGGCAATTGTCATTGACTGTAGAATTGAGCAGATCCATTGGATTTTGAAAAAGAGCGAATTGGTTGAATCTCAAATTCGAACAGGTTGAATATGTTGGTTTAGTGGGTACTGATCTTAGATTAGTTGCACATCCACACAACATATTAATAATCTAAACATACGTAATAATTAAAATTTCTTGCTCTAATTATATAGTTCAAAAAAAAAAAGTTATTTGGTATAGACCTGATCTTAGATTAGATGCACATCCACACAACATATTAATAATCGAAATTTACATTGATAAGACATCATTTGAAAAACAGATTTAAAATTTTTTTCTTTCTCTGAAAAAAAACAAAAAAAAGAAAGAGACAATACAGTATGATTTTTATTAAGAATGAAACTATTGTATGATTGTATCTTTGAATGTGTCAATTTGTTCATTCTAAAGTTTACAAACTGTACACAAAAATGAATAATAAAAGCCATCTTGGCAGATATTATCTTTGTAACTATTATTATCAAAGTTTCTATATTTTCTAAATTATAAACTAGATTTCATTCTCAAATGTCTTTTCTTGCTTTCTACAACCTCATCGATCGTACTTCAATGGCATCCTTTAGTAGACCNACATGATATTTGTAGGGGGACACTACCATATACTTGAAAAGGATTCTTTAGCAGAATTTTTGTAAACTAAGAATTCAATCATCGCGGTGATTGTCAATTTTCCAGCAAAATCATGAAAATATTCAAGTAGCTCAAGCAATAATCCTTGATTTTTATTTAAAATATACTTAGAGTTTGATTGGTTAGGCGCTTTGGGAGCCTAAAAGCATGTTTTTTAAAATCGAAAACTCTATTTCGTAACAGCAACTTCTTATGACCATTTTATAAAATCTCATTTTAAACCCAAAACACTATTTTACAATGGCTTATCCAAATGCACCTTTAGTCGAGTTTAATATAGCACTACCTAATAAACATATTAGGTTCAAGATTAAAGTTTAAAAGTGAAATTCGCCCTCCACTAACCACAAATGTCCATAAGCTTTTCTTTCTTTCTTACTTTCTTTTTTTTCCTTGAAATTTAGTTTGGTTTTTTCCCAACAAATTTTAGAAATTTATAATTACATGATAAAAAATTTTAAATTGTCAATTCCGATACTTGAGTATGATATCATTCATTGAGCTTGGCATAAAAGAACTAGTCACATTTGTACTATTTTTTAAGGGTGTCCATGGGTCAATTCAAGTAGGGTTTGTGCTCGCCTTGATCACTTCGAGTGGTGAAGAAAGAAACCCATTGTCGACTAGGAAGGAATGTCGATTCGAATGGCTAGGGTCTCAATAAGTGGTAATTGGTTGTCATTTAGAGTCGATGAAAGCAAATTTCACAAGATCTATCGAGATCTGGTTATATTTGATTGAAATTTCAGAGAGTACAACAAAGTAACCCTCATATTAGCGGAGAAAAACGATGTCTAATAGTGGAGATTGGTTAGATTAGTTGGATTCATTTTTTTTTGCAAGAACCCATCACTTGACTCGGAAGCCATCGAATTTTGAAGGAGGCAATTGTCATTGACTGTAGAATTGAGCAGATCCATTGGATTTTGAAAAAGAGCGAATTGGTTGAATCTCAAATTCGAACAGGTTGAATATGTTGGTTTAGTGGGTACTGATCTTAGATTAGTTGCACATCCACACAACATATTAATAATCTAAACATACGTAATAATTAAAATTTCTTGCTCTAATTATATAGTTCAAAAAAAAAAAGTTATTTGGTATAGACCTGATCTTAGATTAGATGCACATCCACACAACATATTAATAATCGAAATTTACATTGATAAGACATCATTTGAAAAACAGATTTAAAATTTTTTTCTTTCTCTGAAAAAAAACAAAAAAAAAGAAAGAGACAATACAGTATGATTTTTATTAAGAATGAAACTATTGTATGATTGTATCTTTGAATGTGTCAATTTGTTCATTCTAAAGTTTACAAACTGTACACAAAAATGAATAATAAAAGCCATCTTGGCAGATATTATCTTTGTAACTATTATTATCAAAGTTTCTATATTTTCTAAATTATAAACTAGATTTCATTCTCAAATGTCTTTTCTTGCTTTCTACAACCTCATCGATCGTACTTCAATGGCATCCTTTAGTAGACCCCACCATAATAAACCCACCCATATAATTGGCCCCTATCGTATACCTAAGCTTGAATATGAACCAATTGTTTCCACATCAAGTTCAGTCATGATCCATAGATTCAGGGAAGGTAAGCACTGCCCCTCCATCTCCTTTTTATTTTGTTTTTTGTCTAGAAAAAGGGTCACATCCTCATAAGTTCTTGATAAGATTTGACCTGAATGTGTCAATCAAGATGCTAGGTGTCTTGTGGGGTTTGAAGATTGTCCTTGTGCCACGTGCCACTCACCCAACCATGAAAGTTGTTTTTAGTACTCTTATCATGTTTTTATTTATCAGAAGTGGAGAAGATCTAATGGTCACTTTGTGATTTGACTTGAGGAGTTTTAGTTTTGGGATTTTAAAGGCCATCACTTAAAGGTTGCTAATTAAATACTTAAGCAATTGACCCTAGGTTAGATTCTTATAAGAATGTCAGGTTAAGGGTGAATTTTTTCATTGTTTTTAGAATGAAAAGGCACATCACTTCTAATAAAAGCAAATCACTATTTTGAATACTTCTTTTTATCTTGTAGAGTCAGCAATTTTGGACTCTGATACCCACCTTTGCTTTTCTTAAGAATCCCTGAATTTCACTTAATTAAAATAATACCAACTTGATGACGATCAAACCTAACAAAATTGAATCTGACTCGGTGGCCCGACTCATAACAGAAGTAAATGCCTCACTTGAACTTGAGATTTTTTGAAGGAAAGGAATTTGACCCTTAGATATCTCTGTTAAAAACACGAAAAAGTATCAATTACGTTACAAAGCTTTGGATATTCACATTCATTGAATTAATCTACTACAAATTTCAATCACATTCATAGAATTATTTGATTGAGTTAGAATATCCCTCTCAAAGTTCTTAAAAAAAATGATTCATGTCAAAATGAAATCAAATTATTATCAAATTGAATTTATACTATTTGGGTTTTGAAAGGTTTATAGACGGTTTGGTAGCATAATTTATAATAAAAAGATAAATTATATAAATGTTCCTTGAGGTTTAAGAGAATGATATTCTACCCAAAACCTTAAGGGAAATGTTACTCTCTTCCCTTGAGGTTTAATGAAATCAGCGCATTACTCATTTTGTTAATAATAGCTTTGAATATTCTAAATTTTGAAAAAGTTTCCTTCACCAAACTTTAATCATAGTTAGTATAAATTTTTTTTAAAAAAATATTGTTTCTTGTCACCAAATCGTGTTTAAGGTTTAGTCAAGAGGATCTTTTCAAATCTTGAAATATTTTGTTACTGCTATCAATAGAGAATGGCTTATGTGTCGATTTCATCAATCCTCAAGAGAGGAGAGTTTTATTTTCCTTAAGGTTTGGAGTAGAGTACCATTTCCCCAAACCTCAAGAGAGGTTTGTGTAATTTACCCAATTGAAGAATACATTGTTTATTTTTATATTTTCTACAAAATATTATTTACACCCTCTATATTTGAAATTGCTTGTAAATCCGTCACTTAAATTTGAAAATTTGTAACTTACACTATTAAGTGTTACACACTTACACCAATATCAGTGTGTCCATTCCATTAACCTCAGTTAAAATCATTCCATTAACAAATGATGTAAATTGTAAGTTTTGAAGTTGATGGGCCAATTTAAAAGTAACCTCAAACTTAGAGGATGTAAATATAGTTCAACTTTTAATAGATTTCTTCTGAAAATTATATATATATTTTTGTAATTAACCATTATTTTAATTTAAAAAAAAAACTTAAGAATCAGTTAATAAGTGAGTTATTTTGGAGCTCGAAATTGAGCTTCTATACCTAAATAAGCCTTGCTGAGTCAAGTTTCATATTAGTTGGCATCTAGAGCATAAGCTCAAATGAAATATATGATTAGCTCAACATGAACTTTTGTATAGCAGGGGTGATGGGTTAGGTTTGTGAGTTTTTCCCCAACCACACCCTAATAGTAAAAAGTTTTTTAATGGGTTTGGGGTGGATTTGGGCTCACATTTTCAAACTCTATAGGGTTTTTGGAAGGATTTGAGGGTTATAGTCATTGTAACCTAAAATAATTATTAATTTAAATTAGCCGTAGCATTATGCCCCCTGCCATGCACTCAAGCCAGGCGGAACCCATTAGCTGTTAACCTGCGTCACCGGGGATCTACCTCGATCGCTGGGTCGCCTGACCACGAGGGACACGGGAAACCCATCCAGTGTCCCGCACCTGTCAATGACTATAGTGGAGGCAGGTAATCTCACTACGGCTAACTTGGGTTTTGCCTATAGTGAAACTAAAATACCTCTATTTATAGTTTCTTTTCTTTTCCACAAAAAGTAGGATTTCTATTAAAAGCAAGTATGTGTATTTCTCTCTTAAAATGTTACTTTTTTTTTTTTTTTTTAACTAAGTATTTAACATACACACAGAGAGAAATGAGAAGGTGTTAAAGAAATTGACAATGGTATATATCCAAAAGGACTTAATTTTTAAAATGTTACTTAATTTAGTGTAAAGTGCTTAATAATGCATAAATATTGTTAGATGGTATTTCATATCTTCAATTTTATATTAACTTGACTTGATCTAATCTGTTTGACCTAACTCATGATAAGATAAACGTGGGTGTTTTGGCACGAGTGTAAATATAAATATTATATGAGCTTGAGATAGGATTTGGTAGATTTATTTGTATAAATTAGGGGTTAGGAAAATTTTGTTTTATTTTTTTTCCAACCCAAATCCGTTGCCATTCCATTCCTACTTCTCGAGCAAAGCTTGATTACTATTAATTTTTATAGATCTTATGTTTAAGATCAATTATTGGCATGAGAACATATATTTTAGTAGGTAATACAAGGTTTGTATTTTTTTTTTTTTCATGAATCTTAAGTCATCCTTTAAAACAAAAATCTCATCAAACAAAAGATTTAGATCAACAAGTCTTTTTTTTTTTTTTTTTTTTTTTTTGAGAAGAGCCATTTTGGTTTTACTTCACTCTAGTAGCTTAGTTCTTCATGGGTTGTTTATAATGTTGGCATCAATATATCAAGAATAACTTAAATACAGTCATAAGTTCAATTGAAAAGTATTCACAGAATCACAGCAGCTGAAATTTTAACTAGCATGCTCGCTAATCGCTATGGCAATGTTACCAAACTATATATCAACCTTTTGGCTGTTTAGATCCATGGAAATTAGGAAATAATTACATACGTAATATTTACTTAATTTAACACATTATATATGCTTTCTGTCAAGCACATAAATTTTAGAACATATTCACAAAGTGTATAAGAAACAATGCACCGAGTTAGGTCACACAAACCAATATGAATATGATTGTGTAAGTATCATTGTTGACTCCAAAAAACAAAGTAATCTCCAAGAAAGCTCAATGATGGTACAAGTTTTGAGCTGATTGAAGTTATTAGATTTACACTTTTGTATGCTGGGGTTGGTCAAACAATGATGCCTCATCCCCTTAACATATAGTACTGCCAATCATATTCCCAAAAATTAAAAAATTTTTAAAAAAATCCACTAATTGAAACAAACAAACAAACAAATAAATAAAAGGGTCACTAGTGAAAAAAAGATTTTAATAATCATCATTCTTAAAAATTGAAAAAAAAATCCATTGGCTCTCGTTCAATTCCCACATTCAATGCATCAGATTCGGAGTACGACTTCCCAACCAATGAATATAAACAAATGTTAAACGAAGTAATAAATTATTAGAAGATTGGGTTTATAAAGAGCCGAAGGAATCTCTCTATTTTTGGGCCTAAAGCTTATCTTCTCTGGATCCAATACTCATCCTCGTTTTACAACAATATCCTCACCCCCCACGCTGTACCAGGGTTCTCTTTTTTTTTTTTTTTTTTTTATTCTCATTTATCTTCCTCATTTGTTTTGGCCCTTCAATTATTGTTGTCAACATTTTTAATTACTATTTTAAGTTTTCATTTGTCATTTTGATAGAAAGTGGATGTATATGTTGGAAAGCAAATAGCATCATTCTAATTTTTTTTAAAGCTTGGCCTTGACCTTTTATTCTATTTCTATTGTTGTGTTATATTTTACTTTATTTTGGGCTGAGGATCAAGGGAGCATTACAGTTTGATGAGATCTTTTAAGATTATAATTTTAGTATCCACAATTTTGATGTGATAGACTGTGAGTGATTGTTTATCACGTTCATATGGATTGTCATTTTTTTTTTTTTCGACCGTTCATAATAAGTCAAATTAGAATTATAGGCAAAAGTTATGGCACAAGAATTGCGTACACAAATTTTGCAAACGCGCAAGCTGTCCCTCATGGCACCAGCATATTTGATTGCTTTGTTTTTAATTTACACACATAAGCACTTTGGTATAACTAAATGATTTGGAAAAGTAGGTGTGTGCCTCATCACATGGAGGAAACTTTAGCTAGAACAAGTTTGTATTTTAGAAAATTGAAGAAAGGAACAGACAAGAATCTTAAGCTTGATTGCAATTGTCCTAGAGAATCTCTTTGCTTCAGAGGGAAATTTAATAATTCTGGACAGGGAGAGCATCCATGTGTTAGATGGGTTATTTTTTTTTGTATCAAATATGATGGTGATATGAGGTTGTTGTGTTGTATTCAAGTGCAAATAAAGAATTCTTCAGAAAAAGAAGAAGTGCAAATAAAGAATAGACAATAATAAGTCAATAACCTGATCAGGAGAAACAAGCACAGGTACCAGTACTGGGCAATTGTAGTTCTTTTGAGTTAAATTTTGGACAATAATTTAAGAAAGCTCTACTGTGGAAATCCCACTACGCATCAGCAGATAACGTTTTCATGTCGAACTAGCATTTATTTTTTATAGTACGAACCATTTTCACTTTTCAGCTAACCTTTTCGATGTCTACTGACCATTTCAAAGATGAAATTCAAAATTTTTGAGGGAGTGAAAGGATCTTAAAAAGTTTGATATAGCAGTTAATGTGAGACATCCATATCTGATTTTCTGCATTTTTAAATATCTTATGCCAACCGAAGAACTTAATTTGTAGCACAACTGGTTTTTCATGATATTTTTAATAGGAATATTTAGATTTAAGTCCTCTCTATTTCATTTTAACTATCGGATAAATAATAATAATAATAATAAAGTGATATCACACTTTGTCAAATGAAACAATATGACAAAAGTGACTCAATCGTATCAATCTGTCATTCACACACACAAAGTAAAGGATTATAAAAGTGGTAATGGCCTGATGGGAGTTGGGGTTTTAGTGGAATTTTAGAAAAGCTTTTGGATTGCCATCATAGTTGTCAAAATCGCGATTTGGATCGTAAAATCGCATGATTTTACGATCCCACCTCATCAAAAAGTTTTAAATCGTAGTAGGATCGCAAAAATGGTAGAATCGTATGTAGGATCGTGTAGGATCGTATAGGATCGTAGGATCGTATGGGATTCTACCGATCTTACCATTTGGCTTGATTTTTTTTTTTTTTTAAGTGGGATTCATTTGGGTAAGATAATCCACCTAAACCCACAAGCCCAATGAGTTATCAGAAGTCCAATAATGAATTGAAGTCCCAAATTTACCCCTATGTCAACATAAAATCTCAAAAAAACCTATAGTACTTAAGTTTAACGTTTTCAAAAACAAAACCTAAAATATTTAAATGATGAAATGGGATATGACAATAACAGTGATTAGATTAGAAGAACCTTAGAATGAGAATTCTCTTTTGAATTTCATATTTGTAATTAGTTAGTTTACCTTAGATTGAGAATTCTTTTTTGGATTACATATTGTAAATTTATAGTTAGGTAGTTTTTATATGCTATTTAGCCTAACTTATTTTGGATTTGAAACTTAGAATTTGGAAACCATTTTCCATATGTGTAGATAATATTTTGGTACTTAGTTGCTAATTAAACATGTACTGAACTTTTTAGATACATTATGTCAAAAGTTAAATATATTTTGTTTTGTTAGAATGATATAAGAACAATGTAGTGTGTGCAAATTACATTTTATGATGCAATATTTTTTTTTAATGAATGGATTCATATTTTAAGTGATTATATAATATACAAAGTCACTATAAATAGGTTTTTTTACTTAAAATCTGAAAATAGGTAGGATCTTATAATCCACGATCCGATTCTACGATCCACGATCCTACCTACCTCCCATGATCCTACGTAGAATCCCGATTTTGACAACCTTGATTGCCACAATGTTACAATCCAAGCAACCCTTTTGATTATTGTAACTTTGTAGACTTCTTCAATCTAAGCTTGGATGAACTTGTAGTAACATGATACAAATCTCTAGGTGCATAGACATTGCAACAACTCTTGTTATATGTGTATCTTTTTGTCTCTATGATGACAACTATAAAATATGTCTTTTATATGTTCCTAAATTTTAGTGCACGAATCCCTAGAAGGACAAGTCATTATGGGTTGAAAACATAATTTAATGTTCAATTTTTTCGAAGCTTGATAGATCAAAAGGTTTTCCCGAAAATTCATTTATTTTCGATTGATGACATGTATCAAGACTTGCAAATTCAGCTTTTCTTAAACAGTCTTGTGTCTTCAATAATACCATTTGTTTATAAACTAAACACAATTACATATAAAGTGTGTTTTGATATTGGATATGCGAATACATAAAAATATGACCCAAAAATATGACCCTTAAAATTAGTATGTTATTTTTCATCTAAATGTTGAAAGGGACAATAAAATAGTGTAATCTTGTATCAATATAAGTATTTACATGTATTTCTTTGTCCTATGAAAGGGCTTAAAGGTTCATAATTGTGATAAGTTTGTATTTAGGATGGATTTATGTAACTTTAAGCATTATTATATTACTTAATTTTTTTAATACAAATTTCTACAAAATTTACTATTTGATTCAAATTTTTTCTTATACCTTTACACTTGCAATTTTTTAAGATAATCAAATATTAATAACCATCTCATCCACAAAATACTTAAAATTTAAGTTTTTGTATTATAAAATTATGCATAAAATATTATTTTTTATGAATCAAATAGTAAATAATATTCAATTGACATGAAATTTGGTATGTGTTGAGAAAAATATAGAATATATATATATATATATAGAGAGAGAGAGAGAGAGAGAGAGAGAGAGAGAGGAGAGAGAGAGATGTTTTAAGAATCTGTAAATGAACTTCCTTAAAAGAATAAGCCAAAGAACAAGCTATAAGCTACCCCTCTCTGAAAAATGGTGGGAAGGCTGCTTTAAAAGGTATGGGAAAGAATTGTTGCTTCATTTTATTTGTATCTAAAAATAATGTTGGGTCAGAAGTCAGCTCCAATAACTAATGCTATGATTTGTACCCCTCTTTATTTCTTAAATCCCTTATTATGGTGTAGGAAAGATTCAATTCTATAATTCTGACAAAAGTTTACAAACATCCACGATCCACAGCTTTAACTTCAGGCTTTAGAAGCTGTAGATTTTTATGAGAATACATGCTCATTGATTAGATTCCTGATTTAGAAGGTGTATCTATGGGTTTTAAGTTCCCCCAATTGTTTTTCCTTCTTTTTTTTTTTTTTTTTTTTTTTTTTTGTCAGTTTCCTAAATTCCAATTCAAAATTTGGAAAAGATTTTCCACACACACTGGTATGGTAGAACTGAACAATGAGGTCCGGCTGTAAAGTAGGCCTTGCAATGTAAGCCCTATCAATATCCTAGAAAAAGAAAAAGAAAGGCCCTACCAATGTTTTTTTGCCCAGGAACAAAAGTTATGGAGGTTGGGCCCAAGAATGAGAAAATGGAACCCTATATGACCTTAGGGTTGAAATCTTCTAGCTGCCCATCAAAACTTTAGCCCAAGTGGACTAATAAAGTTCCCTCTAACTCTAGTGCAAACCTTTTCCTCTTAAGAGATAAAATCATTGTTATTTTCTTCACAATGGCAAGCAAACAATAAATCTAGAAACTTGTGTGGAAAATAGGGGGAAAAGATAACCCTTGTATAATATTCATACGTCCAAGGATTTAGACAATAATCGATCCTTAACAATTTTTAAAAAATGTGATAGAATAGCATAATATTCTGAAGTGTTTGAGTGTCCATTTGGTTCAGCTTTTTAAGGGCTCAAAACATGCGTTCACCAATCCAATTTATGAAAATGCATGTTTTGTAAAAAATTTAAAAGCATGTTATCTCCTTGGATTTTTTTTTTCTTTTTGCATTTTCACATGAGGCCTTTAAACTACAATTGAAAATCACAACAAATGCGTTATTTCAAAAAATAAATATTACCATTGTAAAGTGCACCTATTTCCTTAATTTGCCCTTAATTTTTTTCTTAAAAACCCAACTTTATCCCTCTATTATATAGACAAAACATGCAGGTGGTCAACCCAAATCTGACAATAACAAATAATTATAACACTATAAAAAATAACAAACACAAACAATAAAATAATAATAATAATAATAATAATAATAATTAATATATTATTATTAATAAGAAGTTGATACTAAGTATTAAAATAAACTCTCTTATATATACATTTTTTTTTTTAATTTATAACTCAAATTGCCACTTTTGTAAGTGCTAATCAAACACTCCAATTAGAGAAAAAAAAAAAAAAAAAGCACATTTTGAAGCCTTTACCAAGTGCTCTACTTTAAAAATAAAAGAAGCTTTTACCAAGTGCTCTACTAAAAAAAAAAAAAAAATCCCAATTTTATATTGCATTTTTTCAAAAAGCACAATTTCAAGAAATTGAACCATACTCACCCTGAATATGATTTTGGTTACTTTTTCCTTTTCTTGGCCATAATATAGGGTGCAGTGTTGTGAGTGTGTGGAAATTCAAAAATCAACTCCAACTGAAATCGTGGGAGAATCTTTTCAAGAAATTAAAGATGATTTAAAAAAGAAAAAAAGAAAGAGAGAGAGAGAGAGTCTTAGCCAAAAGGTAGATGCTTGATGTACATGACTCAACTATCATGTTAAATTAGGAACTTAGGACATTTTATACTTTTAATTAAAATAAATAGTTAGGATTAAATTTTTTGAAAAACTTGAAAAAGATAAAAATAAGTCAATCTAACCAAGAGCCTTGTAGCTTAATAACTATACTTATTTGACATTACTTGTTTTATTTTATTAAGAGAACTAAGATTCAAACCTCTCTCCCATTGTTTCAAATCATATTATCTATTAAAAAAAATAATAAAAAAGAAAAAAAGAAAAAACTAAAATGGATGGTACTCATCCAAATTCAATACATGGATTTATATGAGATTGGATCTGGGGACTATATTGTTTGGGCTTGGACACTATAAAGTATAAAGGCCCAGAACAATTTCTAAAGTATTTATTATCCATTAAACAGTGGAGAGAGAGAGAGAGAGAGAGGTTGTCTATACAACGTGGCTTCATTTGTTTCATAGCAACTCAGATTCTATCCACAGAGTTTGGGAACACAATAATCAGTTTGGCAGTTTTTTCCAATTTTCTTTTATCATGATCTTCATATCATCAGCCAATCTCAACACACTTGCTATCAACATTCCCACCATACCTGCTTCTGCAGACATCATAACTGTCTGAACTACAAAGTACAAACACAAAACCAAAAAAACTACGAAAAAATTCTAAATTTGGTATTGGCTTTTGATTCATTTTAGAGAGCGACCAAAAGGGTATATAGCTATTTGCTACCCACTATTTTCTCAATGGTGGGTGCACTCTTAAACCAACAACAGGGTCTCAAAGCAACACCAACCGCTGCAATATCTAGCAATTCCCTTCAGCAATATGAAAGGATTTCAGCCACCCATTTAGCAGTTCTCAAGGTTCTTACAACTCTTTCAACAATTTCATTGATACAGTATTCTTTTGGTATTGGGTTTATATGCATAATTCATGATGGTTCATTGACTGACTCAGTTTTTGTACACTCTCGCTAGAAACCCATTTCAGATTCCAGAGGTTTTTCTTCAAAACAAAGTTCCTTTCTTAGAGGTCAGTTCCATAGCAGACACTTCCTTGGCTTCTCTTCAAGTCGAGCTCGTAGGAATCGAGCAGGTAAGTCTTATGAATTACCAATGTAAACTGTGAATATTGTCAGAATGCATTTCTATTGTAGAAAGCTGTTTTTGATTGCTGTAATGAAGTAAATTTTAAGAATTAGAACTAAATGGGGTTCAAATGTTTGTTTCGTGGCAAATACTGTTCTTATGGAACTTTAATACTAATCGCTTAAAGGAATTGATGTGTTAGGGAACCTTTTGAAATTGATAAAGAATGACAACTATTCATGCTAAAATGAAAGGTTAAGAATGATAATTTTCACATGGGAGTTTGAAAATTTGGCTTATTTAATCAATTTTCTTTTGTATTCTTCCAAAACAATGATATTAGGAAATGCGAGGAAAAAACAAAGTTCACATTTTGAATCCCAAATCAACCTTAACTAAACTTGGACAAGGTTTGATTTATTATAAGTATAATTTAAAAAAAAAAAAAAAAGTCCTTTCTAGTGCACAAAGCTTGACTTTTTTTTTGGGGGGGGGGGGGTCTATGAGTGGTAATTGGTAGGCAGCTTTTCCCCCAATTGTTTTTGGAGAGACTGACTCCTAAATTTATTAAAATTATAATGAAAAAGAAAATTAAGAGATCAATTTTTTCCCCTTTTCTTAAGCTATGGTGAGTTAATGAGACCGGATTGAATAAGAGATTTGATCAAGGTATTGATTTTAGAATGATTTTTGAATATTGAAGGGCTTGTGGTTTCACCAAGCTGTGTCCTTCCATTAACTGAAGAGAATGTAGAGAAGGTTTTGGATGAAGTACGACCTGGATTAATGGCTGATGGAGGGAATGTGGCTTTACATGAGATAGATGGCCTTGTTGTGGTACTAAAGCTACAAGGAGCATGTGGATCATGTCCAAGTTCAACTATGACACTAAAGATGGGAATTGAAACTCGGCTTCGAGATAAAATACCCGAAATTATGGACGTGGAGCAGATCCTAGACAGAGAGACAGGACTTGAGCTCAATGAGGAGAATGTTGAAAAGGTTAGAAAAGTGGACCTCTAATTTATATAAAATATTTTTATCAATTGCATGAAATTGTTTCGTACAAATTTGGCATCACTAAATTTCACAGAAGAACTTTTTGGAACTAAGTTGGAGTAGTACAAGAGGCTTATTAAAATGTTATAGGGACACCTTAACTGATAGGGTTTTTCCATTTATATGAGGGTGATGTATTCAAGATTTGTCAAAAAAAAGAAAAATATTAGAGTGGGTGAACTTGAGGATCTTATTTGGGCATATCAAAAAACAAGAATCAAGCCATGATTTCCAATTTCAAATGAAGAATGATTCTTCGTCTAGCACGCAAGCTGCCACATGGGCCAGATTAGAATTTCCTAAGTTCTCTTAAACTAAAAGCAACTTCAAATGAAAGTTACTACAGATCTTGCAAGGAAGTTGAAATTGAATTTTTACTGTAGTAGCACAATGGGTGAGGCTTAGGTCTAGTGCATGTAGTGTACTGGACCCGTTAAGATGGTAACATATGCTTAAAAGTAAACACGTGTTATAATCTCAATGGGGCCAGTACAATTGGACACTTGACCCAAACCTCACCTTAGCACAACTTACACAAATATGCTTAATTGATATGGGTTTCAAATATTTTTCTAAACATCTCATATTATTACTGTTTTCACAATAACTCACTGGGGACTGCAGAAGTAAAGCATCAATTGGAGACTTGAATCCATAAGGCTCACTAAAATGCATGAACTAGTCAATTGGACCAGGGAATCTCACATGTTAAACAAGGTTAAAATTTCGACCTCTTGGTAACAAATCCGTAATATCTAACTGCTTGCTGTTTATACACGTCTCTGCAATGGATATAGTTGTAATTAGTCATTCACCGATGACTTCCAATAATGAGTTTCTGTAAGTTTTCTGATCATATCTTTATGGCTGATTATTACTGTTACCTAAATATTGATTTATTGATTTAGACAGCTTATAATATATTTGTGGTTGGGGCAAGGGGGATGTAAAAGAAAAAATAATGATGAATCAGGGCTTAAATTGTTTTTTTTTTTTTTTTTTTTTCCGTGTTTTCAGGTTCTTGCTGAGATTAGACCATACCTTGCGGGTACAGGAGGTGGAATTCTTGAGCTTATTCAAATCAATGACTATATTGTCAATGTTCGGCTTAGTGGACCTGCAGCTGGAGTTATGACAGTCCGTGTTGCTCTAACACAAAAATTGAGGGAAAAAATACCTTCCATTGCGGCTGTACAGCTGATAGAATAAGTGAATAACATATAAACCGAAAATCATTGTCTATCACAATCAGAGTATAGCTTTACATTCATATGTTTAAGAATGTAATTGGACATAAAAAATTTTCAACTTGGAAATATCAAGTTGCCTCCTAAGATCTGATACATGCTTTCCATGTACTTCAGAATTTATAAGAAAATGAGCTGGGTGGCATGATGTAATTACTTAGAATTTTAGTACTTCCTATATAGTAAGAATGTCATTGAAGTCCATGGCTGAGGGACTAGATATATTGCTTATCTACTCTTAAGCAGTTGTGATTTCAAACCAATTTGTTCAGTCATACTGGTTCATGCTATTTTAATTGCTTTACAAAGGAAGATAGAGATCCTCCAAGGAAGACTGATTTTAAGCTTCAATGTTAATTGGTTATAGCTCAAAATAATGGAGGCCGATTGCTCAATATGTATAATGAAAGCTGCTCATTTCCTTCTCAATGTTTCTGGTAGGTGCTTTCAAGGTCAAAATAGGTGTGGAAAGGTGTTTATACAAAGTGATTATAGCTGCACTCTAGCAGGTTGTTACTTCAGTACTTCTTTCTGCAATCAGACAGCTAACTTTATGCGTATGTGTATTTAAGCTTAGGGGCTTAAATCTCATTTATGATTGATATGAGGATGGATGTGGGTGCACTTGTTCTTATGATGAATGACAATGTCAGACTGGTGAATCTAGCTGCTGCCAAGGAGCATCAAAGGATTCAGTGTTCATCTGCTGCATGGGAGCCTTTCTTATAGAGTATAGTTGATGAGTAAAAAAAGGAAGGAAAATGAATTTACACAAAATTATTTCAGTACTGAGGTTAACCAGAAAGAAAGGAGAGAGACTAAAACTGGTGGTATAGTAACAATTGGACCAACCGATGGCATACCCCGTAATTTATCTTTAGAGGGATTGGACTAAAATTCTAATGATTAAGCATTCTTCTGTTTTCCTTTTCTTTTCTTTTTTGCATACCATGTGTTCTGCTATATAGAGTTGTACAAAAAATATTATAAATACAAATGAAGATTCAAATGAGGTGATTTTACATGTACAACTAAAAGTATACGTCAAACTTGACAAAAAATTGCTAAGATTTTGGATAAAACATTAGATATCATTCACCTATCTCTTATCAATTATCATGTAGGTACATGCTAAGAACAAAAAGAATAAAAATATTTACAAAATCCAAGTATTACCTTTTAAAAGGTGTAGCCTATACTCTTGTAAAGAACTAAACTCATCCAGTATCAAGTATCAAATATGAATCGATGTTTTTAGTAATTTCTCTTTTAATATAGAAAACCAAATTAAAGTCTCCCTCGCACTGACAATTATCTCTCTCCTTACAGGCATTAGTAGCATCTACTACATGATTTAAACCCTAGATATCTTTGTTTGAAACGCTAGGAAGTGTCAATTTAGCTACAGCAGATTTTAAATATCTTTGGAGGGATTAATGTGCCCCCAATTCCCACTGGTCACCCCTTTAAAAATCTTTTTCAAGAGATTGATGTCACAGAATGACAGGTTTGAATTTAAGTTGGCTATCTTTGTGGCATCGATTGTACAAGTTCGTGAAGAGGGCTGGACGAGTGGGATGAGGGAAAGTGGCTCGATCAACAAAAAAGAAGATTAGCCCCACTAGAACCTGGCAAAGTCACTATCAATGAAGAAGGGGCAGCACAAGTAGTCAACACAATAAATTACTGCATTTATACTGTTATAAGTTCTTGTAAACAGAGAATTACAAGAGTGTTTCTCTTCTCTATCACAATTATATTACATAATAATGGTTACAAATACAAGTTGGTGGCTAAATGAACGTGTCTTGTAGCCACTTAAGTAAAACTTATATAATTAAAGCATCAAAAAAAGTTCTATCTGCCACTAGTAATCATCGTCATCTTCAAATCTTGATCCAACGAATCTTCTCACAACAGCAGCTACAGCACCAAGAAACAGAAACAGTGCTAAAACATCAAATCCACCTCCAATGCCAACAGCGACACTTGGACCAGGTGCAAAGAACGAAAATGGTGACCAACCCCAGCCACCAAAGAATGGTACGCCATAACCATACCCGTACCCACCGACTAAAGGTGGGGCAACTGGAGGATTAATGTAAATGTTGGTCCTGCCAAATAAAGTTATTAAGAAGCCAATACAATATAAATGAAGAATTTTAGATGAGAACCGAAATAGAAACAAGAAAAAGACAATATAAATGAAGAATTTTATTTAAAATTCTTACAATGATCTGCCATGTGATGTATAAAAGAAGCCAATACAATATCCATTTATAAGCCAAACAAACTTATTTAAAAAATTATTCAGCATTGAATACTGGTAATACTATCACCATAAGGATATTCTTCTGTGCTTCAAGACGTGCTAAGCAACAATAATCTCCCATACAGTCAATGGAAGATCCATTCCATGAAAAGACTTCGAGTTGCTTGAATTTAATCATTCTGAGTTATTAAGTACAATTAGGAAATCTTATTTCTGTTGGACATCATTTCTTTTTTCCTTTCTCATTTAAGTAAGAAACTTCCTCTTTTAATAGATCCCATACTGCTATTTGGCTGAAACTTTTTATATGGGAAAGCCTATGGTGTCTAGACAAGTTAAACTTGTTTCGTAACTAATGAGCCATAGTGAGCAAGCAATATCCTCTTTTTTTTTTTTTTTGGCTGGGCGTGAGCAAGCAATATCTAATCACTCATAATTGAATAGTCTCCTAGTTTTCCCAAAATTACACAAGTGATCATGTAACCTGTTACTTTGTATGCATAACTCTCTGAAGCTCAATTTCCTTTACTTTTTAAATTGTTACCATCATTTTCCTTATTAAATCCTGAAATCCAAATTATTCCACAGGTAAACAAATTTCTAGCCCCAAATTTTTCTATAACTTCCAATGAAAATTTTTCCTACTCAAATTTGGGTGCAAAGGCTACCATATATATTCATGTCGGACTGTGTTACAAAATGAGAAAGAAAAAGGAAAATTTGGAGGATGCTTTAATTGCTGTGGTTTGTCACCTTTAGCAGTGAGGGAATTTTAGTGTCCCAATCTTCTTTTCTTCCTAAGGAATTTCTGGTAGCTAATGCAGCAGAGGATTTAGGAACAAAGGCTTATGGGAAGAAGAGTAAAATTTATAGAATGAAGCCTCCTAGAGTAGCTGGAAGTTTGCTCCTGAATTCTACTGAAGACTTGTATTATATGCAAATATGTTCCTTTTGATAGTGAGTTTCATTTCTTTCCCCTGGTCTCATTGGCTTGGTGTCTCAGGAGCTTTATCCTGATCTTGCTTGCTAATTTCTAAATGGGGATTATATCTCTCGGCAATGACAAGCGGAGTGTTGGTTTGTTGAGGGTTCATGAAAGTAAGATTCTGTATACCTTCACTAGTTCACTTAAGCAACTAATCCTGTGTCAGAACAACATCATAAGTTGGGTGCCAAGGTACAACTTGCTGTTCAGAGAGGGATAAAGCAATTGCTACTTGCTACAGACCCCAAAGAATGATGCTAAGTAGCCATTAAGCATATAGTGCCCCTTGGAGCCTGAAATTCATGATATTTGGATGTAGAAGGGACTGGCGAGAAATAGAATGGTAAGAGACATCAATGCTGCCACAGATTTCTAGGAGTGAACCACGTGATTCTTGAGAAAACAAGGCTGTAATTTGTGGAAAACTGACATGTGAAAGCTCTTCATTGCATGAGGTTATTACAGAATTTGTATATATCTTATGATATTTTTTTTCTGAATTTCTAGTACAATTTTCAATAAAATTAAATTGGAATCAAAAGGGATTTCTGTCATAGCTGTAAATTATTAATGGCAAGTACATTGCTAAAGAAAAATGGTTTACCTTGCAATCTTAGATACTCTAGACATCCAGTTGTTGGATATTTCATAGGGACTATTAAGTTCTAAGGTTTCTCTACATCATACTTGTTGTCTAATTCTATCAAATACTGATAGGGTCTATTACATAACCGCATACCACTAAGCTAGTTAATGTAGGAGACAGATCTATTGAACAAGAAATATCTTATAATCCTTAAAAGAGGCTAAGTTATAAGTTGTCATTAGGGGATAATGTCAAGGAATATATTCTAAGGCAATTTTGGTATTGTAGCATGTCTGAAAATAGAAGGGAATGAAGAACATGATTGAAATAAGTCAAACTGAACCAGAGAGATAAGTGGACTAACTGAGGACCACAAATCAGAGTTCTGGAGTACAATCACTATCCAGTAGGACAGAATTTTGAAGCTTTGTGTAAGTTACCAGGGCAGTTTGTAACTAAAAAGAGTTTCCATTTCCTAGCAAAATTTAAAAGTCACTGCAACTGTCATAAAAGATTGATTCCTTCTCCTCATGACAGAACCTTTACCACACTTGTCTAAAATTTATTCCATCTGAGTTGCAAATTGATATATATATATATTGACCATTCCAAAGCCCAGAAGTGTTGCCCATACTTGTCACCACTTTAAGTACACAGATTTTTAATCATGTTAACCTGGATTAAGACCAACTTCAGCCACACTTGTGTTTCAGTATAAACAGATTATAGTTGCCATGTCATGATGATTCAAAAACTCCATTTGAGAAATCGGGAAGATGGATAAGAACTGGCATTTTAGTTTCTATTCTAGCATGAAGCCTTCAATTTTCAAGCCTTGTTACTCCTCTTAGAGACAATATCAAATTTAGGTATTTAACCACCAACATGCACACCTTGACCTAGGTTGGTTAGCTTACTGATTTTGCTTGGAAGTCACGCCTTCTCCAAGTCCTATTTGGTTAAGGACTTTTGAACCTCTTCCCTGTACACCTCAGCCTTGTGAAGACACACACACACACACACACACACAACTAGCTCTTTGTTTTCTAATGAAGTCATAACCATGTGAGGGTAAGGTGTATTTGGGGTTTTTGTTTTGTGAGAGTGCCTTTGCCCCACTATTTTGGTTTCCCCAACTTCTCAGTTAAATTTTCTCTTTTTCGCAGTCATGGATGTAGGCCTAAGGTTGAACCATGTTGTTATTACATCTCGTGTGTGGTTGTCTCTTCTTTCTTCTAATATTGTTTTGTTCTTATCGTTAGTTGTTGAGATCTTTCGTAGGCCCATCATAGTGTTCACAATCAATCTTATGAGGAAGTAACATCTTTATACTCTTTCACATTACAAGCCCAAATATAAATTAATAACTCTCACTGTTAAGAGCGCCAATGATATCTGATAAACAGCACTTTCCAACGGAAATACGTATAGTATAATAATCAAGCATGTTCAGCTAATATCTTCAAGTCTATTAGAATGATTTTCTCATTACAAAGTTTTTCTTGAATAAATAAGTTGAACCAATGTGACAACTAATACTAGGTACTAACAAATTCAACCAAATCTCAGAAAGAATGCAATTTGTATTCAACTTACCTCGAATTATTGTTGACTCTAGGGGGTGGGCGAGGAGCCGCTGACCGAAAAGCCTGCCCCCCAACTCTGCCACCAGTTTTTGCAGCTGATGCATCATGAACTGAGCCCAGTGTTAACACCCCAGCTGCCAGTGTAACTATTGCCAGCTTTGCCAACTGGTTCTCATTCTTCCTAAGAACCCCAATACACAGCACATAAAATCAATAATTTACCATGGTATTAGAGCAAGTGATTCTCAGTTCAAAGCTGAAGAATCTAAGCCAGCAGTGTTAAAACAAAGATTAAATTCACCATTTTCTAACTAACAACTTAAGCTAATAATATAACAATGATAAAGACAACACAACAGGTTGAAAAGGAAACCAAAGAAGCAATACCCAATTGAAGGAACTACCTTAAAAATGATGAGATTACCTTGGAGAATCAGAATCTTGGTGGTCATCATGAGATGGATGTCTGCATGAGATAGTTTTAGCAGGGTAGAGAATCTTTGTGCTGGGTTTGTAGTGGTTAGGTGGATTACTGATGGTGTTGGTAAGGAAGCTTTGATGAGATGAGGCTATGGTTAAGGATGACATATTTGTTGTTGGCAATAACATTGTTGTAACCAACAACTAACGCCAGATTCTTGGAAAATGTAGTTATGTTCTACTCTTATAGTCTCCTACTGCCACTGCCTGGAGTTTTTTTTTTTTAAGAAAAATTTAATCTTTTTTCTGAAATGAAATGAAGAGTCTTATCCTTTTCATGATGCTCAGTCTGCCACGTGGTAAGATATTTTTGGCTGATACGAATTTAAAAAAGAAAAAAAAGTGATACTCGATTATCAATTTTATTTTATTTTTTAACTATTAATGGGTCATTCCAATTTTTTTTTTAGACTAATTTAAATGGAAAAAATTGCAAATATGAGATTCTGACCTTTGTTAGAGCATTTGCATTTGCAAATTCTATTATATTCTATTTTATCATTTCAAAATTTTATTTTACCAATTATGCAATACCATTTCACAATACAAACTTCATCCCAATTTTTATTTTCATATTTTACTTATTAAAATAATATATTTATACAATAAAATATATTTTTTTTTTTTTCTTAATTTTCTCCTCCACACGCGTATGTACCTTCCAGACTCCTCCATACCTTTACTTTTCGCATTCTTCCAGACTCCTCCATCTTCTATCTTCATTTTTGTTTTTTCTTTCTTCTTGTTTTCACATTCCTCTATCTTCCATCTTCATTTGTTTCATCTAACCATACCATTTTTTCTTTCTTTCTTTGTGCTTCTCTTTGGTTCTCACTCACTCTCAGTTCCTCATCAACAACTTGTCACCGCTAGTATCAGTGGGTCTCACAAGCTCACAAGCTCCCTCAACCTCTAGCACCACGCTTCCACTACCCAGTCACCACCACCGCGCCTCCACCATGCCTACCATGCCACCACTGCCCACCAAAATCCTATCGGAACAAAAACTCATATTAAAAAAAAAAAAAAACAAGATCAACCTCGATCAAAACTCAGATCAACCCATCATTGGTAAGAATCACAGTGTCACAACAGAGAAGAAAAAAAAAACGCAAAACCTAGAAGAACCAGAACTCTAAACCCAACATCCATATCAAACCCATACACAATTCATCCATATTCACCTCTTCCTTTAGGCATTGGTCACCCAAAAAAAAAAAAAAAAACCAAAGCGCCAAAACCCAGAGCACAAAACACGACCCACCAAAAAAAAAGAAAAAAGAAAAAAGAACCACTGTGATGTGGTTTTGTCTTTGAATCAAGTTTTGCTATTTCAAAACCCCCAACACCGATGAAGCTTCATTTTGAGATTTTGCAAACAAAATCTTAACCCAAACCCAAAAAGCCTTGAGGATCTCGGTTTGAAGAGAGTGATAGAGTGAAGAGTTAAATGGGTAGAGCTATCTAGAGCGTTGGGTTTATGAGATAAGTAAATCGGCAAAGGGATTTGGAGATGGGTGAGGTTGAATCGGTAGAGACATTCGGAGAGAAAGAGAGAGACCCACCTCAACTACAACCCTCCTTTGCTCGCCTCATCCACCTCTGCCACGACCCATCGATCTCACCATGCTGTGACCTTGCAGAAAAAAACACCACCACCGTGGCCTTGCCACGCTGAGATCCACCACAAACAGGGCACCACTGCATACTGAGAGACATAGGGAGTGGGAGACAAAGAGACAGAGTGGGAGTGAGGGAGAGAGGACTGAAAAACACAGAAAATAAAGAGAGAGAAAAAGTCAGATTGAATAAAAAACCATTATTTAGTTTTACAATTGTGCTACAATGCAATTCTACATTTAGAATCGTACTGTAGCACAATTGCAATTTTTTTTGCAATAGTCTACATTTACAAGTCTGGATGCAGTGGGGGTTTTTGGACTTTTATGCAAAATTGAATCAACATATGGCATATATCATTCCCAATGTGAAATGACCCTTTTACTAAAGATTATACTAACATACTAACCCCCAAACCAAGTCTTTTGTTGAGACATTCTTAGAGCATCCTTATCAAGCCTTGTATATGCTATAAATGCTATCTTTTAGAGGATTCTCATTAGGTGTGCCAAATGCCAAATATTTGGCATTTGACACACCAAATATTACTGTTCACGCCTCATCAGATGTTTCAAATGTTCTATAATTTTGGAACGTGCTACAGTACCGTTTCAAATATGAGATGGTACGGACACAAATGCCATTTCAGAATATTAATTTTTTATTCAATCTTTTCTCTCTCCTCTCAATATTTAATCCTACGTTTTCTCTCTCTTCTCACTAATTTCTCTCTCCAACCCTTGTTCTCTCTCTCTCTCTCTTTCTTCTTCAGATCACCCTTCCTTACCCTCAAATCAACGATACGGTGGCCTCACCGATCAAGCCGTCGATCACTGATCACCGATCAACCCACCGATCACCGATGAAGCCGCCGATCACCGATCAAGCCGCCACCATCGCTTCTCGTTTGAAGACTCCATCGCTGCCAATTTGAAGACGCCATCGTTCTACATCTCTATCGAGCATTCTTATCACCCTTTCGCCATGCCGATGTTGCAATCACCGATGTCGCAATCGTTGCTGTCGCCACGCCGATCTCGGGTTTATGGGTTTGTGCCGGTGGATGTGGGTTTGTGCTATTGGTGGATGTGGGTTTGTGCCGGTGGTGGGTTTGGGATGTGGGTTTGTTTGGTTTGGTGGATGTGGGTTTGTGCCGATCTCTCTGGTGGTTTTTTTTTTTGAGGTGGCGTTGGTGGATGTGAGTTTGTGCCGGTGGTAGCTGTCGATGTTGTTGCGACAGTGGTTGTTGGTGGCCGTTGTTGCGGCAGTATAGGTTGTGCCATTGTTGTTGTTGTTGACGATGAGGATGAGAATGATAGGGAGAAATTTTACCATTTGAAGTTTTTTTTAATGATATTTTAATGTGATGGGTATATTATTTTAATCAATGGGATTGAAAAATAGAACACCTGATAAATAAGATGTTGTAAAATGATGTGGTAAAATAGTAAAGTAGGCTTTTGATGTGTCAAAATGGCATTTTTTATAGAACAGCTGATGAGAATGCTTTTAGTGTCTTAAACCCAAAAATCCACTCCATCAAAACCTGGTGAATGTTATAAAATTTGCAATACTGCTACAATGCACTCTCATTTTTGAGAGCACACTGTAGCTGGACTGTCAAAATTTTTTATTAATTAATTTATTCTCTCTTTCTCTGGCTCTCTCTCTGTCTCCCACATCTCTCTCTTTCGTTCTCTCTCGTCTTTCTTTCTCAGATTCTCCCTCTAGTGGGTCTGATGGGTCTCGATGACTACAAGTGGGTATAGGTTCGATGGTGAAGGGTCTGATGGTGGTGGGTCTGATGGTGGTTCGGGTTGGTTAAGACTGTGGGTTGAGTTGGTTGAGGCCGTGGGTTAAAGATCGGGTTTGAGTTGAGGATTGGGGATCGAGGTTGAGGTGAGGATCGGGGTTGCTGGGGTGGTGGGTTTTGTGGCAGTTTTGTCGTGGGTTTTCACTGCAGTTTGTGCGTGGGTTTTTATTTTTTACTTTTTATTTTTATTTTGGTGGTTAGGGGTTGAGGTTGTGGTTGGTGGTGGTGGCTGTGGTTGTGGCCGTGGTTAGAGGTGATGAGCTTGAAAAGCTCAGGCCATGGAGGTTTTGAGAGCAAATAGCAGAGAAAGGGAGAAGCTTCTCGGATTGTGCCGTGGGGTTTTTTTTTTGGTGGTTGGGGGTTGAGGTTGTGGTTGGTGGTGGTGGTTGTGGCTATGGCTGTGGTCGTGGTTTATTGATGATGGGCTTGAAAAGCTCAGGCCATGGAGGTTTTGAGAGCAAATAGCAGAGAAAGGGAGAAGCTTCTCGGTTTGTGCTATGGGAAAAAAAAAAAAAAAAAAGGTGGTTGGGGGTTGAGGTTGTGGTTGGTGGTGGTGGCTGTGGCTGTGGCTGTGGTTTATCGATGATGAGCTTGAAAAGCTCAGACCATGGAGGTTTTGAGAGCAAATATCAGAAGGAGGGAGAAGCTTCTAGACCGGATTGAAAGATGGAGAGACAGTGGGAGAGAGTGACAGAGGGAGAGTGAGAAATAATATAAAAATAAATAAAAAATAATAGAGAAAGAATATTTAAATGAAGTGTTAAAAAAATAGAAGTTTTGATGTAAGAGATATTGTAAAGTGGTTTGTTATATGTTATAAAAATAGGTTTTGAGATGGTAAATGCTAAATTTTTTAGAAACCTTGATAAGGATGCTCTTAGATTTCATATTATATTTATTTTAAGTTTAGATTATAGTTTTTCAATTTATCATATTACCTCTCCCTTAATCTATTATTATTTTATAATTTTATTGGTGGTTCAAGAATTATGCTTTTACATGTGAATATGCAAATTTTAAATTTATGTTTCGAAAATAATTTTATTTTAGACTAAAATATTTTTTATTTGAAAGATTGCTAAACACAATTTTTGTTATAATTGTTTATACTTTGTTTTTTTTTTTTTTTTGTTATTAAAATTATAAAAAAAGGTGAAAATTCATTTGAAAGTTGTTTAATTTTCTAAGATATTTTTAAAGTAAAATTTTTTAATTTTTTTAATTTTTATACTTTTATTTGTATTTTAATTACTATTAAATTAATTTTGACATTATCATGGTTCAATTTTGGTTGAATCTCAGTCCAAACTTAAAAATTTTGAATCTCTCACTTTTTTGGATTCTTCAAATGATCCAAGGTAGACTTAACAAAGGATTAGATAGATTGGATTGGGGCTAAATGGGTGCAAAATTTATGACCCTTACCAAGTCTTTTTAATGGTTGGGTTAATTAGTATCACCGGTAAATTTTGTTCACATGCAAACTTTAATAATAATAGTGAAAAGGAAATAGAATTGCTATATTATTTTTAGGCACAAACGCAAAACTCTCTTTCTAAATTTCACTAGAATTTATTTCAAGCATTCAACTTTACTTTTGTTTAATTGAGTTTTCTAAGTTTAAAAAATTTCAATTAAGGATTTTCGTTAGCCTTCATTAAACTAATCCATTAATAGACACCCAAAACAAGGTCATTTTGGTAACTTCAAAACATTTAATAAATTTTTTTTTATTATTATTTCAAAATTCAAAAAATAAAATAAGCCTATATCATACAATCAAGCTCCTTACTATATGGCATATGCACGCAACAAGACTGTTAGAGATATATATTAGACAGATATTAGCCCAATGTAATAGGCCCAAGCCCAATCCTACTTATACTAGTAGTCTAGGGTTTAGTTGCCTATATATACTCATGTTAGGGTTCATTATAACACAGGTTATTGTACTACAAAGCCGTGACATAACTTTTCAGATCTATAAACTCAAGCAAAGCCGTGACATAACTTTTCAGATCTGTGCAAATCCATGTCTCGCCTGATCAAACCAATACCACAGGCGTGCTCCACGACCTCCCGCGACAAAAACCCAGAAACACGGCCACCAACGGCAGCCTCACGCGCCACCACGCGCTCCCGTTGTAGCTCACGCGCCGCCTCGGATTCCTCAGGAGCAGATCCTTCTCCGGCGACACGCGCCACCATGACGGCCTCGTAGCTCGCCGATTTGCCAAACCCAGAAATCTGAGCATCAATCTCCGTCGCACGCGCTCACACGCGCCTTCCGGAGTTCTCCACGCGCCGGTGGAATACCCTCACGCGCCACACGCGCCTGAAGTCTGCTGCTGACGTCATCTGATGACGTCATCTTGCCACATCAGCGCCACGCAAGCCGTTGCCACATCAGCGCCACGCAAGCCGTTGCCACATCAGCCCTAGTCCACGTCAGCGACACGTCATAGGATGACGTCAGCGGCTCTGCTGCCCAATCCGTGACCCGACCCGGAAACCCGGAATCGACCCGGACCAGTATCTGTTGACTTTGACCCTGGACCAGTTGACTTTGACTTTTTGCGTTGACCTTTGACCAAAAGTCAAAATTTCCGAAAGGGCCTATCTTGCTCAGTTTTTCGCGTAGATTCCAATTTTGGACTCCGTTTCTTCATTTGAAGCTCCAAAATTGGTCAATTGGCACATTCTTCATTGTGGTTTCTTCAAAGGCATTCTTCAAGGCATCTCCAAGTGATCTTCTCATGCTTATCCAACCTCAAGCCTTCATCGAGCTTCCACCTTGAGTTTGAGGGAGGGTGTTAGAGATATATATTAGACAGATATTAGCCCAATGTAATAGGCCCAAGCCCAATCCTACTTGTACTAGTAGTCTAGGGTTTAGTTGCCTATATATACTCATGTTAGGGTTCATTATAACACAGGTTATTATACTACACTCCTACATAATAAAGATGTAGCCCTTAAGGGATTCCTCCGTGGATGTAGGCCGTCAAGGCTGAACCACGTAACTGTCGTGTTCTTGATGTTCCTATTCTATGCTTTCTCTTCCGCATCCTCTCTAGCATACACAACATGGTATAACACATTGTGTTTGATAATATTCTCCATTTAACATGGTATCAGAGCTAATATTCAACAAAGACGTATGTGTAAGAGACATTATCCTTCAATCAAATGGCATTTCCGTAATTTTTATTTTATTTTTAATTAATGCTTACTACTTATTAGGAGTATCTGTCCTACTTTGTAGGCCTAGGCTCACTAACGATGTTTTGAGGAAGTTGCTCAAGTATAACCTCTTGCACCATGACTCTTCAATAATTGTGAGTCACTTTTGCTTTGCTTTGCATTGCATTACTCTCAATGTATATAGTTTGAATTTTGTCCAACATAACATAGAGTATCCGTGTGTCCTCTTCTGCTAGATGATGAGTATCGCCTCAGCTGCCTTGGTCATGATTTTCTTGCTATCAATACAACGCTTAAACATGGAGTGTTGGCCTCTACTGGCCGTAAAATTGGCGTTGGAAAAGAATCCGGAATCTTTTTCTTATCTTGCTATTATATGCAAAACCTCTTCTTCAACTATTTATTGTTGTTATTCTTATTCAAATGTTAGCACTGAGCGTTTAATTCATATTCTTTTCTTTAAGATATCTTCGAGGTTTTAAGAAAAGATGGTATACTCCTAGGCACGAAACTGCACAGACTTGGCAGAGTTTCTTTTAAGGCAGTCAAATCTAAGCGGGGTTACTTAGGGTGTCGTACTAGTCACAATTGGCTTTCTTTGTCCTGCTTCTCTGCAAAAAGTGAATTTGATTAGTCTTGTTGGTTTTCGAAACAATCATTGGTCTTTTTTTTTTTTTTTTTTTTTTTTTGAGAAAGAAACAATCATTGGTCTTGTTATTCTAATCATTGGTCTTTTTTTTTTTTTTTTTTTTTTTTTGAGAAAGAAACAATCATTGGTCTTGTTATTCGTTTGGTAGGAAAGGGCTTGTTTTGGTCCAAAATAACGCAAAAGATTGAAACTTAGGAAAAAAATAAAGCATTTGGACTTTCAATAAAGAAAAAAAGAAGAGAGGTCCAAACCCACTAAGGGTCCATAAAGAGGGACCCAAATTCATGAATTGGCAAGTTTCGGGCCTCATGAAATAAAGGAAAGAAAAAGCCTAGCTCAGTCATCAAAAGTTAGAAAAATCGTTGGGGAGCCCAAAAAAATAACTGGGCCAAGATACCTGGGGATTCCCAGGAGCTTGGGATCTTTGAGACATGCAACAAAACTAGGTTGTGATTAAAACAGTTCAGGGGGTACCAAGAAACACAAGGAATAAGAACAGATATAGCTCTATCAGCCATTCAATGATGCAGAAAAGGGGTTAGAGGGCCTAAGAACCAACGACTCATGAGCAAGAGTCTGGTGCCTCGAGGAACCTAGGAAGAAGAACCAAGAAGGAAGATGGCTTGGGATTTTTCGGCCTGGCAGAAAGAAATCAACTCGCTTGGGAAAAATGACAAAAGGGAAAGCAACTAAAAGGTGGGTCTAAAAAAAGTGGAATTTAGAAGCATTGGAGAAGGAAAGAATAAAAGCTAGCCTTCTAGGACCCACCAGAATGGAAAAGTCAACAAGAGGCTTTTTGAAGGAGGAACCTCAAAAGAAGAAAATAATAAAGAATGAGGAAGGGACCAATCACCAATGTTACTGGCACAACATTGGTTCTAGTACTCAAGGGAGCAAATGGAGGGAATCAGTGGTACCCCGGAAACCCTAGAATGACACTATAAAAGGGGAAGCAGCCAATAGTGAAGTTCATTCAGTAAGAGTGAATTAAAGTAAAAATCCTTAAGAAACTCTGTCAGAATTTAAAAAGAGAAAAAAAAAAAGAGGGAAATACCGTTCGGTATCCTTAAGCAGCCACTCAAGAACACACTTGGATTTAAAGGGATTCAGACTTTGCAAGTCTTAGAAGCCTGAAGAGCCATCTAAGTCTGTGATTTTTGAATTTATTTGGACCTTGTAACACGTCTTAGTGAGCATAGTGTATTACATAATCAAGAAAGTAATGAAGTATTTTACATTATTTTAAGAATCCCTAATGCTTTATTTTATGTTCCTTCTTTATCATTTCATTCCTTTGCTGCTTCTTGCTATTAAATGCATATATTTCCTGTATGTTAGCATGTATGTGTTATTAGATTCGTGCTATGTGCACCACCTGATTCGAAATCAGCCCAATTTAGCTGCGGTGAACCAAACCCAATCTCTTAAAACAATAAGTATTGGGCCCAGAATCCTCGTTTCTACTTGGGCCTGTGTGCTAAAAAAAAAGAACCCACACAGGGCTTCATTCATTGTGACTTTAATGAATTCAATCAATATTATGGTATGCAACTAAGCCACTCTGCAGTATCATTTATTTGCATCTTAAAAGCTGCATAATTAGGAACCTAACATGTGGCAGCCACGTTCTTGTATTATTTCACAACATATATATTTCATGGTTATTAACGCATTTGTTGGATTGACATGATATACAAAATGTTTTTCAGCTGAATTACTAAGCTTACTGGTAAACCAGTAATTATTTCTCTATATTTCTGCTTTGTAGATTGATGATGATGAGAAGGTCACCATGATTGATTTTCCACAAATGGTATCTGTTGTCCATGTGATCGTAAGCAACAACACATTTCTGTAACAATCACCATATCTTGATTCTCTACTTTACAAGTGAAATTAATTTTATATTAACTCTTCATAGCAATAATAATACCTTTATAGAACACAAATATGCCTCTATTAGCTTTTTTTTTACTAAATTTATTTGTTACTTATAAAAATGTATTCTGTCACTCACGAAAGAATAGATTTTTTTTTTTTTTTTTTGAGGGTGGGGTTAATCTTTGTATTTGGTCCACAATAAATACTCTACTGATTTCATCTAATCTGAACTTTACTTGTTTACTCTCATACGACTAGGCAACTTGCTGTTTTGGGTTTAGAGCAAGAGAATGAATATTTGGTTGGCTCTGTGTTCTGTTTATCAAATTTGGGCTGGGATACATGGTTTAAAGTTTTGGCGAGATTTCATAAGATCATGCAAAACAATGAATGATGGATAACCCAGCAAAACCCTGTTCTTGTGTTAATACATGTGAATATGTTTTTCCTAATAATTTAAATAATTCTGCTTGCAAAATAGTCAACGAATAAGGTACATCTCTATTATTTCATAATTTTGCTCAACCTCCAATTTTATCTTTAGTTAAGAGTTTATGTTTTAATAATGTATGTTTGGTGTTATTGGTAAAGAAAAGTGTTACTACTCACTGCCGAATCTCCTCTTTTCACCTTCAATAATTGGAATACTATTTGATTAAAAGAAATACTGTTGTAGCCTGTGTGTTGCTGCATTGTTTGAGATGTTTCAAACATGTGTGTTATGTATTAGAAGCTATTGGTAGAATGCAAAACCATTTTAAAGTAAGCTTGCTTTTCCAGGAGAAAGATAACCGGGCCATGATTTGACATTTCAGAGATCAAAATTGCCGTGCCATAGCATCAGTGCGTGGGGGACAGAGGACTTTTGCCTCAGGAAATATCAACAAAGACAAGGGTGGTAGGTCATCTCATAATTCCAAAATCCAGAAACAATTGAGCAGCTGGTGAAGTTTTTGGAGAAGAAAATCAACTGGAGTCACTTTTGTGACTATCATGGGCTTGTTCATGAAATTTTTAAGGAGCTTGATTGTTTGATATAGGGGGAGAATTTTGTGATTATTGTTCATGAAGTTTTTAAGGAGCTTGATTGTGTGATATTGGAGGAGAAAATAGCTTGCCTTTTTTTTTTTTTAATTTTTTTATTTATTTTATAAATAGCTTGCCTTGTTGCAGAGTATGTATTACATTTATCATTATTATTATGCGCATATATTTCGGGTATTACTGGTTTGCAGCATGTGTGTAATCTGTACTTTTGCTTCTATTGGAAAAATCTGCTTCCTCATAAAATAAAATAAAATAAACCTACCTGTGATTTGGCTTAAAATCACTTGATCTATTGTTACTATTTGTCTCTTTTTATCTCCCTTCTCCCAAAACAAAAGGCAAATAAAAGGACAAGAGAAAACAAGATAAAAAAGTACTAATTGGTAAAAAATTGATGTAATATCTTAGAACTTCAACTGTAATCATAGAAACTTGGCTCAAGAAATTCAATGGAACACAAGAACTCAAACATCAAATTGTACCATCATATAGCATTGTGCTAAGCAAACACGCACCCTAGTTGATGTTATTATCTCCCTTCAAATTAAACCTTTCCCCCTTGTATTAAAGCCCAAAACTCATCTGTTTAACCCTCACCTCCTTTCTCACCTCTCCCTTTCAAACCCAAAACCCAAGCTGGCTGATTCTCAATCAACCACTGTGAATGTTAATTAAAGATTGTTAACTCAATTACACTTGAATCCAATTGTAGCAAGGAATCAAAGAAAATTTGCACCAAAATCAAGTACAATTCAAATAAGAATTTCAGATTTTGCATGCTTTAGCATTTTGGGTATGCCTCCACTATTGGATTTTGGTGATTTAAGTTGGGCTAAAAAACTAACTAAAAGGGTTCACAATGTTGTAGTTTACCAAAACTCTGACTTTTGACTTTAAATGGGCCATAAAATTCGGTTAAGGGAGCTTGAAAACTAGAGATTTTCTCTAAACAGGAATCCAAATTATAATAGGATTTCTTGGCCAATTTAAAAGCACTTTAGGGCAAAATATAGAGGATAGCAGCCTTAGTACAAAAATTAGGCTTTCTTAAAATTTATTTAAGATTTTTAAAGTTTCATTTGGTGCAATGGGTGAAACTTAACCGTTTTTTGGTATTTTCACACATTTAAAAAAATCTATAAATTTTTTCTCAATTTTTTTAATAATTATTAGATTTCTTTAATTCAAAAAATTCGAAATAAAAATTTAAATTGGTACACTTAAACTTAATGCAACATCTAACAGAAGTTGATGGAAACACTTAATTATATAAACTTGAAACTTAGAGAACTTGATTGAACGAAAGTGAAGTTGAAGAACTGCATTAAATTTTAGTTAATGTTAGGGAATGTGATTTGTAATTTAGTCTAAAGTTTTTGTTAATATATCATAATTTAGGGCTAAAGAGACAAAATAAACAAAAGCCCTTTGACTACAAGAGTAAGTTATACTCCTCTACCAATTCAATTTTTGGTTTTGTTAAACATGGTTTTACGCTTCTTTGGGTCTATTTAGATTGGACTTATTGTTGCTGAAACTGAAAACTAAAAACATTGTAGCAAAATAATTTTTAAATGTGTGAATAGTGTCATGGGACCTATTTTTAATGTTTTTAAATGTGTGAATAGTATTTCTACAGTGCATGAACAGTGTTGATACAGTGCATGAACAGTGATTTTTGTCTCTGCACAGTACATTCATGTGATTTTACTATTCATGCGTTAAAAAAAAAAAAAAAAACCCAAAACACTGAAATTGAAACGCGCAAAACGTGCAATCCAAATGGTCTCTTAATCAGATTTAGTATTCTTTAAAAGTTTTATATGAGAAAACTTGAATATATGCAATTTTTTTGGGTGAGAAGAATATGCAATTGGGTTGTCGGTTGTGTGTGTTTATTGGTTTAGTCAAGTCAAGGGGGGTTCAGAATTCTTAAAAAGCATCTATATGAAGTCTTCCTTGAATTTGTGAAAATAGAATAAACATGTTTTTCACCACACGAGACTCAATTTTTCAACACTTGGCAGCATATTTGGTGAGTTACAACCCTAAAATCTCAAGATCACAAACATCACCAGGATCAAGTAGATGACAATATTACTAAACATCAACAAAATCAACAAATCATAAACTCACAAACTTCATAAAATATAGTTGCATGAAAAAGGAAGGAAAAAAGAGGGGGGGGGGGGGGGGGGACAACCAGAAATAAGAACTCATTTAGAAGAATGTTTTTATGCTATGGCTATGTCAAAAAACACATTCTATCAAAAAATAATTAAGAAAGAGTGAATGGACTGAAAACAATAGGCCAACTTCCTGAGCTACTTTGGGGTCCATATACCTTGGAACCATCTCAGCCCAATACAGGCCCATATGGCTGAGAAGGTGGGAAGCACCCATGGGCTGCCGTGCATGGGGTTATCGTGATAGAGAGATAGTGCCTTAGGGAAACCCGTCCACCGAACAAACGAGATTTGGTGTCAGGTACAAGTTACGAGGGAGTTACTTCAATACCAAAACAGTGGGCCCCTTTTTGACATTTGTTGCGCAAGAACAGTGGCCTAGGCAGAAGAAGCCACCCACAATTCTTGAGTGGAGGGCCCCATCGATATGACAAATATTTTCTCATCATGACTACCACACTCGAAGAAGATTATAAATAGTTGGTGTGGGGTTGGGGGACAAGAAGGGGGTTGGGGGAGAGATACAAGGGAGAAAGGTGAGAACAAGGTCGTGGGAACACTGAAGTCCAACTCAGACTTCAAGAAGGGAACTCGGCTATTTGGGAGCCTTCTTGGCTGGGCTTAATTTGAAGTAGTTTAATAGTGAAGTAGGAAGGTGTTGTCCATCTCGACACAAATCACTTCAGAGATCTCTCACTGTGGGCAAAACCCAACATAGAGTACAAATAAATTGGGGGCTTGAGCCCAAATTAGCACATGATGGGAACGGGCCTCTACAAAGAGTATTTAAATAAAATAAAAAAAGATTAGTTTGTTGCAAATTGAATGAAAATGGATAAAAGAAAGAAAAATAACTTTTAGTTAAAAATACTTAACACCACCTTAAATTTTATCATACCTAAATTTGGTTATGAAAAATAACTTTATTAAAAATTCTTTAGTTAGTTTCATCATACCTAAATTTTAACTAGTTATTGCATGAAAAATACCTAACATCACCGTTGTTTTTTATATTTCTTTTTATAATTTCAGTACATATAAAATTATTTATGCAATATTGTTATTCCATTGCATGTTTCAATATTTATTTGCTTAGTTTTATGTAAAATAGTTTCTACCTGCTTGCTTCATAAACTCCTAATAAGCACAATCAAAACAATTTATAACGATATGTACTCAGATGTACTCCAAATTACATCTAAGATGGCAATATTAATATTTGTATGATCAGTTCGAATCAAATGCACTCACAAATTGTTTGACGAAATGTCTGTTAGCCATGTGGTATAATCTTCGTAATTTTTTTTAAAAAAAATACCACATTATCAAAACAAAAATGTAAGGATATCATTCCATTAGTCACATAATTAATATTACTAACTACACTTAAAAAAAGACTAATTAATAATATCTCATTTTTAAAATTTAAGAAACTAATAGCGTTCATAAGATAAACTTTATGAATTAATAGCGTAGTTTTTCCCAAAAAAAAGAAGGAAAAAAAAAAAAAAAGACAACAAAAACAAAATAATTGATCTCTCTCTCTCTCTGAGCATTCAATGGCAAAGGCATGCCTTGTCGTCCACCCAAAAAAGGTAACTGAGTCCGTACGGCAATGAAGCTTGTGAACGAGATTGGAACTCGTGGATGAAATCTATATCCATCGTCAAGAGGGCAATATATCAACATGATCTTTGGTTGCTGAGCATCCTGCGGGCTTTGCCTTTACATTCTCTGCCATATTGTCAACCTTGCATGTGAACGCACATCGCTGTTAACCGTATGCTTCCAAAATAGCAATAATAAAAAAACAAAACAAAAACAAAAAAGTGTATAAAAAGACACCCACGAGTGAAGTTTCCCTATACTCTCTGTTGTCTTTCAAAATCCAAACCGAATCTATCCTTAGAGATTTGGAGGAGAAAAAGTATTTGGAACTAGTCAAATTAATTTATGGCTGCATTCGGTTCTTTTATGCAGATATTGTTGAATTGAAATGCATAAAAAAGCCATATGATACACATTGGCAAACTTTGAACATTTAGTGGAGAATTCTAATTTGATTAGTTCTTTTGAAATATAAATAGCATAGAAGTAGATATCGTTTTCTTGAATGATGAATTTTTACCTAAAAAACATTAGTTATAATTGGAATTCCTAATAATATATACATAAATAAAATTAATATCGACTTAGTGTATGGACAATGTACATATATATGCATGTACAGTCATAGTATTTCATCAAAAAAAAAAAAAAAATCAAAGTCTAAAACTTCACAATATTGGTATAGCTTTCAGTTTAGCTGTTGAATAATGGGCCGTTTGAACGATTGTTTCTCATTGGCTTGGGAATTAGGTCATTGAACAGTTAAAATGGAGATAGACTCCTTACATGCTTATAATTTACTTTAATGGGATTTCACCTGTTCTTCTCTCTCTCATTGCTCTAATTTCTGATTGCAGGAACATTCTGACTGGGGCTTGGAATATATCTATCATTCTATCCAACATATATATTGATCGACATGCAAATAAATGTGACAATGTTTTGGCAAATTTAAGAACGATTCTTTTCTTCCTCAAACTTTTTGTTTGCACCGGACTTGCGCTCCATCTATGAATTTTGAGTATTTTATGGGAAGTCCATGGGTTATCTTCACCTAGGCTTGTTTATTGTGTATTATATATAATTTATTATGTACAAGTAGTTTCTTCTCCTTTGTAATATATTATTCTTTGCAGGAAAAAAAGTTATATATATATATATATTACATACACTTTTTTTTTAGTAATAAAGTCACCAAGTGATTTATCCAAAGTACTCCCCAAGAAATTATCCTTCAAATTTCGAGCTTCCCATGCCAAATGACCTGTATAAGAAGGCTTTCATTTTCAATTTCAAATCCTAAAATACCATTACGATATTAGCACATGCTATGGTATACGATAATTTCCATAAGAGTGTCACTCTTTAATGGCCAATTTGTCTTCTTCCATAATCCTTTTCATCCACCTTCACCAAATATTTTCTTTTTGGTCAGCCACACAAATTAAGTCACTTTAAAGGATATGGATATATGGCTTGAGACTTCCTCAATGAAGTCATACAAAAAACAAAAGTATATAAACAAAAAAATTATAAGTAATCTTTAGGTACTCTTAGAGCACGATAAATGATACTTTCTTTTCTTACATTTATGGTGAAGTTTACTTTTTAAATTCATAGTGAGTTCACAATAAATGTAAGAGAAGTATTATTTTACTATACTTCAGAAGTACTTAAGAATTTTCCAAAAGTTCTAATGGGTTTTATTCATGACTTCATTAAACAATTGCAGAAACTAAAGTAGAGTCTTTCTTCCAAGCATCCAAAAATCAACTAGGAGGGAGGAATTATTACATCAGGGAAAACTTAATTTTAATATATTATATGAACATTTAGCAAGAGTACGGGTCATGAAGTACAGCCCTCTATTTGTCCTGACCTAAATGTATATTTTTTAATTTATATGTAAATTATTTATATACATAATTTAATATTTTTTTATTATATTTCTAATTTATTTTATTTTACTACTATTATCCTAAAACATTTGTTTTCTCTTCTTTTTACCTTTTTAGACATCTTACAATTGCTTATCTCTTTTATCTCTACTTCATTAATGTCAAAGACATCTCATTATGGATGGTCAAATACCTCTAATCTGCCCTTCCTTGTTTCCTACTAGTATGGGCAGCAAGGGTGGAGCCACGTATTGGCACCCCCACCCCACAAATTTTTTTAAAACCTTATAATAATAGGTGAAAAGTATAATCACTCTATTTTCTTTAAAAACCGACCCTCCAAGAGTAAAGATTGGCCCCCCACCTCAAACAATTTATCCAAATTTTCCCTAAAATATCCAACTTTTTACCTAAAAACAAAAGAGGTGTTCTTGTAAATTAAAAAAAAAAAAAAAATGTGTGATGGCATTTATAAGATAGACAACTCTCAAAAAAGTTCTTTTTGCCAAAGTCTTCCTTCTCACATGCCACTTCATAGTTCTACTATATATTGTACATTTTTTACAAATGTGTACTACATTTACTACATTTTATATATTTACAATGTAAATTTATGTTGCAAGTACAATGCAAACCAATAAAAGTCTTTTTTTTTTTTTTTTAAATTCTTTTTCATTTCCCATTCTCAATTCTCATACCATTCCTTCTCTTCCACAGTGCATTTTATGTTACAAAATTCTTCTTCTTCTTCTTTATCTTCTTTTGTGCTATTTAAGTATAATTTCTAATTATTTTATTATTTTCTTTTTTAGTTCAATTTCTACTGGGAGTTATGAAACTAATTTTGAATTTATTTATTATAGTTGTCTAATCTAGTTGAATTTAAATTCTATTTATTTTATGGCTTCTTACAATGATTTTATTATATTTAATTTCTATGAATATCATTTCTTGTAGTTGTAAATATAGTCTATTTTCGTTATATATTGATATTTAATTTCTATGAATGTTATGAACTTATGGTTTTTCATAAAAATAAGAAAAAACGCAAGATAAAAAATGACTTTTAGATGCCCAATCGGGTGTTTAGCTTGTTCATATTGAGTGTAAGTAAAAATAACACTAATAAAAAATTTTGATATAATAATATTGCAGTATTATATATGAGTTATGACTTATACTTTGGATTAGAGATTAAAAATAAATAAATAAATAACTAGCGCATGTAAACATGTATGTATGTATATAGTATGTCGTGGAATCACAAATCAATAGAATATTTTTACCTTGGCGGCAGAAACGGAGGTGGGGCACCCTTAATCTGATCCCACCCTGCCCCATTTCCATCTCTATCCACACCTATAATCACCATCACTCTCGACCTTGATACCACTACATTCACCATACAACCTCTATGAAGCCGAACATTGTCAAATGTCAATCCCAGTAATCGTGATCTTTTTCTTTTTCTTTTTTGATCTTGTATCATGATCTTAATGATGGTACAATACTACAATGCATCAAATTTGCACAAAGTTTATGGAGTGCTAGAATGTATAATTTACCCTTTTACAAAAGAAGAGGACAACCAGTATTGGGTCCTAGACGGTTGGTAGAATTCAGGCATTGTACCAATTTGTAGCTTAGTTATAAAATTATAAGAGAAATAATGTCCGCTAGCTGCTATGTTTTTACTTGGTGCATTGTAGTTATCTTTGAATTTGACAAAACCACACAAAGCATTGTGGTCCGTTTAAAATTCAACTGGTCGGTTGCATTTAGTTTCCTGTCAGACTTGAGACCTAGACTCTAGGTCTTGTGAAATCATTCAGTATGGGTTTGCATTTAGTTTAAGAATTTATTCTGAAGCCTCTCCTCTTTTCCTTTTTCTTTCTTTTCTTTTTTTAAATTATATTAACTTCTGTCAAGCTTTAATAAAATTTTAGAAACTTTATTCTTATTTTTATAAATGGTTTAGTTCAAGTTATATCTAATATAACTTTAAGTAATATTACACTACCTAATATTTTCTAATTAGATGCGAATTTTGACAAATGTACNTAGGGTAAAAGGCAAAGAAAGCATGTGAGTCCATGTGCCCCTCTCCAAATATTTTGCACACAAACACAAATCTTTGTTAACTTAACACCAATATTGCCTTTACTCTCAGTAATCGACTCTAGGGTTAGGGCATTTTCTCTCTCTCTCTCTCTCTCTCTCTCTCTCTCTCTCTCTCTCTCTCTCTCTCTCTATTGATTTTACACTTTTTTTTAATGATAAAATAGGGATTAGTAGGTGTGTTTATTGTCTTTAATTACTTCACTTAAGCCTTGTCATAGATGGCATAGGACCACCTGAGTACTAAATGTAATGTACAACTACTAGAACTCACAATCTCAGACTTGTTGCAAGGACTTCCTACTATTAAGCCACCTTTTTAGGTAGTATTTCACACCATGGTTGTCAAAATCGGGATCCTACGTAAGATTGTGGAAGGGAGGTGGAATCGTGGATCGTAAATCATAAGATCCTACATTATTTGAGGAGGGGGGAAAAAAAACAAATTGGTATGTTAAATAATCACATAAATTATACATTCATAAAAAATAAAAAAATTTGCATCTATTTGATGTAATTGCCATGAATCATTACATCAATTTGTAAGCATCATTTAAGATGTCAAAAATCTCAAACGTAACACTCTATTGGGATGTTATTTTTTGTTTATTTTCAACTAACACTCTATCTCGCTACATTAGAATAACAAAACTTGATCTATTGGAATATTATTTTCCATTTGGGTCCAACTGAGTTTTCTATTAAGTTAAAAAGATTACAAGAAACCAAAATCGTTTGAAATTGTCAAAATCATACGATCATGAATGATTGCTAAGATCCTTGAAAGATTTAGATTGTTTTGAGCATGTGAAATTGTAAAATCGTAGGATCGTAGAATTTAGATTGGGATTTTAACAACCATGTTTCACACACACTCATGCATGCAAACATAAATTTGGATTTCCTTATCGCTCCAATTATTTTGTGGGCTGGTGTCCATATGTCAAAGTATGTATTATTTTGTGGGCTGGTGTCCATATGTCAAAGTATGTTTGGTGGGCATGAGTTTTATGGGGACAGGAGCTAGAACTAGGATAAGATAGTTACACGTCTATTTATTCTCTGTTTGAAATCCCAGGTGCTTTAAAGCACTGCAAAGACTTTTGCCTCCATATTAGTGCGGTAGAGAGTAGTAAAAACCAATACTCTCTATCATATCTCTCTTCTATATTTGTCTTGAATAAGCTCCTTGATTTAACAACTACATCTACTATAGTCATTATAACCACCAAGGGTATATCTTTTGCACATTTATGTTAATATGTCCCCCATTTTCTTCTTCTTCTTATTTATTAATGTTGTCTTCTATTTGCACTCATCTTTCTTTGCAATATTTGGTGGCAGCATTGTTCATTTCTTGGAAATTATGGACTGGCAATTGAGTAAAAGAAGACGTGTTTATTCCCTTGAACCAAACGAAAAAGTAAGTGCCTTGTTTGCCAGAAAATATGTCAATCACTTAGTACCAGCTCTGAAGAAGATCAACCAATTGGAAAAGATTTCTTCAGCTGAAAATGGTGTGTATGAGTTGGAGAAAATTGTTCGACATGAGGTGGACATGGCAATGGTATTGTCTGCCGAAGAATTTGCATGGAGTCGTGCCTTGAAACAAAAGCTTCAAAGAAATACTGTCAATGCAGGTGGATTCCAAAACCATTCCTTTCATCATCTAACATCTTTAAACTGTAATTTCACTTGTGGGCAGAAGAGCAATTGCATTATTGATGAAAAGGGTTGTGAGAGTTCATCACTGCCTCCTGTTTCTAATGCTTTGATCCCAATGAAATTTTCTCAAAACCCTAATAGCAAACTGGAAATTAAGAAGTCCATTAGGGCTAAGAGACTACTTTTGCCACTAAAGGAAGAGAATCTAGAGGAAAATGAAGAGGAGAAGATTAGCTGCCAGTTGAAGAAAATGAGAAACATTTTACCAGGTGGGAATGAGATGGACGTTGATGTATTGCTCACAGAACTGGGAAGCTATATAACCTGTCTTGAGCTGCAGGTAAATGTTCTTCAGTGTCTAGCCAAAACGCACTGATCAGCTAAATAATTTTTTTTTCAACTATAGGAATAATCTTATGCGTCTAGCATATTATTGCTCTTATCATATTTCTTGTGTTGAAAATATAGGTGGACATGGGCCTAATTATTTAGTGAAGAAGGGTTAAAAGAAAGCACTTTTGTTCTTTCTTTGATTGTTTAGTAATAATGTGTGAAAAGCATGTGGTTTATGTAATATGATGTAAGCTTTTGATACGATACCTTCTTCAATTGAGTCACTTGTATCCTTTATTATACAACTTAAAAGATGGCAATTTTAACTAGTCTTAAAACATTGGCATTCTCTTGAAACTTTTTTTTTTAATGAATTAGTTAAACTTTTATTAAAGGAAACAGCTATGGGAAAATGTCAGATATTTGCATGAAACACTACAGTCAGCTAAAGCTGCAAACTCCAAAACAATCAAAAAGTGGATCGTAAGTGTTAATATTTTAGACCCCAATTATTGAATTACATCAGTGAATTAGCCAAGTGGTTAAATTAATCCAATTATGTCAAATATCAATTATGCATGTAAACAATATAAGCATGTAATGACAAAATAATGCATCACGAATCGCACAAAACCAAACGCAATGGACATGGCGATTTGGTAATGTAGGGAAAACCGTTGGAAAAACTATTCCAAAGGAAAAACTACTGTGGGAAACCTTCCTTAATGAAGCAAATTCACTAGGATAAATTTCACAATCCAAGGAAAAAACCTTTCCTAAACTCTACCACCTCTACATAATTTACACCAAAAAAAAAAAAAAAAAAGTCACTACACCAGAATGTTTGGAGTCTTCAACAATATGAATTGCTTCCACGAATGGTGTACCTATGATAATGATTAGAACCTTCGACTAACTCGTAGAACCTCTCGAAGGTTTTCTTCATAGTAGCAAGTCAGTAGTAGGTGATATGACTTTAGTTTCTTCACTATTTGATCTTCAAATCTACTTGAATTCTCCAGTATGGTAAATTCAATTGAGAGAAACTTGGTTAGAAAACCTTAACCACATAATTTGGTCTTTCTCTCCTTAAAAAACCTCTCTTGGGTCAACTTATAATTTTCCCCTAATATCCCAACAACTAGGACTCAAATTGGTGTTAAACAAACAAGTTGTTGGGCGTTTTGTGTTGCTAATTCACGCAGTCTTGCTTGCAAATTTGCAATCTAATTGCTATCAAGGTAAATCGATCGATTGAAAGGAATTGAGCTTGGAGTTGAGATTACAAAAAGTTCACACTCTTGAGTTGTTCGAGACTCGATCATTCGAAAGAAATTGAGATTGGAGTCAATGTTACAGAATCTTCATATTCTTGAGCTTTTCTTGAGCAATCATTGAGTTTTCAACTTGATCTTCAATTGCAACTCTAAGATATTAAAAAAAAAAAAAAAATCAAAAGTTAACATAGTTTTCCAAGACTAAAACATATAGAACTAACATGGATAAAGTTTAGCTACAAAATTGGTTGTTGTCTAAGGTTACAATCTTATTCATTATCTTTTTAATTAAAGTGAATTTTAACTAATCTACCATTGGACCACATCTTCTTTTTATATTCTCTATGCTTGCAAAATTTTTATAAAATTAAAGATCAATTGCTATGTCATTAATAAATTGTTTAAATTGCAATTTTTTGTAGTTTAAAATTATGTATAAAATATGAGCTTATAGATCATATAGTAAATAATATTCAATTGACATAAAAGTTGACATGTGTATTAAAAGTATAAAGAATATACAATAAAATAAATATTACTTCATGAAGTAATATTTATTTTATTGAGTACGATTATAACCTTAGGTTACAACTAATTTTGTAACTAAATTTTGTCCAACTAACATTAAGGACTAAGCATTACATTCGATGCTCTAATTCTCCTTGAACAAAAATAAATCTACTCCCCAATTACTACATAGCACACTATTCATTATGGAATTTTTTTTTTTTTTTTTTACAATGCTCAACCCTTGCCTTAATATTTTATATTATTATTGTGAATTCAAGCATTCTTTTACAAGAAATGTTGTTTTAAAAGAGCATTAAAGAGGACTAAAAGAGTTACCAAAAAATCATAAGTTGCCTTGCATGAAAAGATTGTGTTTGAAATGTTCCCCTCTTTCATCCTTATTTGGTGGTAACTTCATCTCAAATAGAATTTAGAAAATATGGTTTCCCTAAAAGGATCATTCAAAAGCTAATCCACCATTAACATATATAGGTAATTTATCTGAGATGGTGTCCATGTTAAGGACTCTATAATCAATGTAGATTCTCCAACTATCATAAGTTTTCTTTGCTAGCTATACAAGAGAATAAAAACTGAAAAAGATCTTTGGTTGGACATCTTATTTCTAATAGCTCACTAATAATCTTTTCTCTCATTTTGTTGGTAGTAAGGATACCTATAAGGCCTAACACAATTTGTTAATTTTTTTTTCTTTCAAATAAATTTAGTGTTCATGAATTTTAACTAGGATTAAGCCTTTGGTTGTTTCAAATACCTTACTAAAGTTCTATAGGAACTCATTGGATCCATTTGGATACAACTTATTGTTGCTGAAAGTTGCTAAAAACTGATTGTTGCTGAAAACACTGTAGCAAAATAATTTTTAAATGGATGAATAGTATCGTGGGACCCATTTTTAATATTTTTTAATAGATAAACAGTACATGAACAATGCGTGGACAGTGCACGCACTGTCATGAACAGTATTTTTTGTCTCACAAAGTCAGCAAAAGCGGGCCCAAAAAAAAAAAAAAAAAAAATGCAATTATTTATAGTGAGTATCTGGATCCGTGTCCGCGTTTCCTGCTTTTGCGTTTTCAACGTTTTTTTTTTTTTTTTTCTTTTTTTTTTCATGCACGTGTTTCAGAGGAGACAAATTGCACTGTTCACTATTGTTCATAGGTCCCACATCCACTTTATTCAGAAAAAAATATTAAAAATAGGTCCCACAACACTATTTACACATTTAAAAATTATTTTGTTACAGTGTTTTCAATTTTCAGTTTTCTGTTTTAGCAAAAATAAGTTGTATTCAAACAAACCCATAATATCAACCTTATTTTCTTAATAGTTGGATGTTTAAGGAAGTTATTTCCTTCATGGATGCTTAAATATGTAGGCTTTATCCTTATAACATAATCCCTTCCCCTAGTAGCATGATCCCCTTCCTTTCGGGGTTAAAACTCATGGTCATTTATAGGAAATCACATGATATAGGCCCTAAAGTACTTAACCATTAGATTCCCAACACAATATCATAGCCCCCAAGATAAGTATATAAATATCACTACAAAATGTATTACCTTGCACGTGAAGGGGACCTAATGTGCATACCCCTTTACTTTGATCACTGATCCATTTGCTATCTTGATTTTTTAGTTTCCGTGAATTGGTCAAGGGCAACTCAGTATTAGAGTCTTAATGGAAGGATCCAAGAAATTCTTAGTACTCCTTGTGTCAACCAATTTTACATTCAAATGCCTTTTGATTTGCCCTAAAAGCCCTATAGTTCTCTTAGTTAGGACTCCCTATTAAAGCATACACAAAGAATTTTGGCAACTCCATAGTAGATCTTGCTTCTTCATGTAAGACTTAAATTCCTTTTATATATAACTCTTCTACTTTTACTAATTATTTTCTTCTTGGAATAGTTGTAATCCCCTATTAAATATAGTGTGGAGGGTTTTTCATTGAAGCCCCCACATTGCACTTTTCATCACAAAAGTATCATGACCCGTTCTTTCTTCTTTCTTCTTTTTGTGTTGGTGAAATCTTTTGGACTGGGATTCTTTGTTTCTAATTAATATTGGGAGAGCCTATATGGATGGCCTTTCTTGATTAGAGGTATCAACTTTATGGTCCTTTTGTTGCTTAATACATATTCTTCCTTAATCTTGGTTAGCCCAAATACATTCAAGGATATGGGATTTAACACCTTACTAGTAGCTTAATCTCATCCCTCAAAACACTCAAGAAATAACTCAAATTGTGGTCTTCATATAGGCCTTTCAACCTTATTGGATATGTTCTCAAATTGAGCCTATACATTGTCACAATAGATCTTTGCCTGATTCTTGTGAGGTATTTTTTCGGATAATCATAGGAAGTATGGCCAAATCTAGTTTTAAGCTCTCATAAAGGCTTTCCAACTAATAAAAGCACTTTATTCTTTTGCATCTTGAAACCCTACCAAGGCTTCATTCTTCATGTGGAAAGAAACCATAAGATTGGCCTTGTTCTCCAAGTAGAAGGATTTTGCCCTCCAAACTTGGGTGGTCCAATTTCATTACTTACTGATGGTTGCCTCTATTACCTATTGGAACGTCTATTTCCCCAATGGGTTCTTGACCCATGTGTTGTGTTTTTAGTTAGAGATTTAAGACATTAATGGAGCTGGTTAACCTAATTTGCTAGCGCTTCCAAGATCTTTTGTTGATAATTGTGTTTGTTAGGTTCTAAAGATTTATATTTAAATATTTAGAATCATTTTTGTATTGTGTTGGTAAACTGAGAACAAAACATGTCTAGTCTAAGTGTTTAGGCAATGCTTAAATGTGCGTGTTTCAAAGGTTCAAGTTTAGTTGAGTTCAAAAAAAGGGAGTGTGATTCTACCTTGCTCGACTGATTGAGAATTAGGCTCAACAGATTGAAAATCTTAGGTCCAGTTTTTTTTGCAGTTTTTCAAATAAGCCCAAACCTGTGAAAACGTTTAGGGTTTTATCTAAACTTCTCCACATATAAAAGGAAAAACTCTAACCATATTTTGTAGTGCTAAAAACCTTTTGTATATTACTCTTTGTGAGATTTGAGAGGTTTTATACCTTCTGACTACATAAGAATCTATCGGAGCCAAAACTACAATCAACTATTGGTAGAATATAGTTGTTACATCAAGATCATTACTAATGGTGATCTGAAACCTTTGAGTGAGATCTCAAAGTCACAAGCAAGGCTGCTTGTGTTGGTGTAAATTCAAGAAGAGAAGGAGTCCATGGATTCAGAACTTGCACATAGTCATGTCAGTACGTTACTATTGGAGGTAGTAATAGATTTAGGATTAAATCTGATTGTAAAAACTTCAATTCTCTTATAGTGGATTTGGTTTACCTTGAGAATAGTTAGGCTAAATCATCCCCAAGTTTTTACCTTGAAACGGCTCATTTCATTGGTTTTCTTAAGTTATCATATCGTGTGTTATTTACTTTTCTGCATCTTTGCATAATGTGATATATTTGGGTTTAACCTAGATTTGAATAATTAATTTAAGTAATCACTTGGTCAATAAATTAGGTTAAACAATCTGGTTTAAGGGGTCTAAACGAACAAATAGTGTTGTTTCTTCATGCAAATAATGGATTTAGTCCACTAAGGGAATTGAGTTCCTTTGGCCATTCTAGTACCAAATGTAATGGTTAACTACAACCTTAGGTCTTGAGGAATCCACGAAGATTCAAGGATTGACAAATATAATTCGAGGTAGTCACCATTGAAGAAGAAAAAGAAAAGATAGAATATAATGAGAATGAAAGGAAAGAGTGAAAAATTTCATAACAAGTTTCTTATTCATGTTTAGCACTTGTGACAAGTATTTATACAAGTTGGCCTTGGTTCAGTTGGCTCTAATTGCATGTAACTATTTGAGTGTAACAAATAACTCCTTCACAACTCTTAAATGTATTTAAATTCACCAGCCAACTAATTGTAGCAAACTTTGAAAACTCTCCCAACAATTAGTAGTGACCAAAATTTGGGCTCATTACAATCACTTTTTTAATTGATAGCATAACAATATTTGAATTAATAATGCTAGGGTTACTATGAATTTTACTAAATATTATTTATAAATCGATGTATCATAAAAAAAAGTAATTTAAAAATTTATTTATTATATCGTGAAAATCTAACAATTACTATGTAGTAAAATTTGTAATATTTTTAGTATTAATATATTTGAAATGACTAGCTTCCAAATATCTAAATCCCCTACACAATCTTGTTTCTATCAGAATTAGACATTATTTTAGCATTTTTCCAGTACATATTTAAGGTGTTAGAGTCAAAATGTAATTTATGTTGGAAAATCTGTATCTAAAACCTTATTTTAGATGTAATTGAGTTTTAATTTTAGTGTCTAGATTAGGGCTTGAAGTTCCACATTGAAGGCACAAGAATTTGCTCAAGAAGAGTTTATGTTGCCTCGACTATAGGCTCCACTACAGCTAATCGATTGAGCTTGATTAAACCCCTACTCCAAACTTGACACCAATTGATTGGTTGAGTCTCGAGAAATTTGTTTTCATAGGTTGCGGCCAATGATGACCAAAGACATAGGAATCCTTGCACTAGGGTTCCAAAGCATATATAAACTTATGTTAGGTCATCATAAACATGGAGAGAACATTGTGTGAAGAGATCTTGTTGTGACAACTGTGTTCCAAGGGTTTGCACCAAGCATCGTCTCCAGGACTTAAATGCAAATCAAGGAGTGTTCGTAGTGAAGTTCTTGCACAAAGACTACTGCAATCAAGTTGTTGAAGAGATCCACAAGATAAAAGAGTCCAACCGGGTTAGATTTGCATGTGCTCATGTGAGTAAAGTTCTATTATAGGTAACAATAATAAGATTGAGATATTATTGTTTTGTAAACTTTCATTTTGTCTTGTGGATTCTTCAGCTTGGTAGTAAGGTACAAACCAGTAGGGTTTTTCCCTTGTAACCATAGCGCGAGTATTAAATTTACTTTTCACTATATTCTACTTTTGCAATATGGTTGTGACTATCACATGTCAAATTGGAAAATTGCATAATTAAAATAATTAATCAACATAGTTAATTACTAAAATCAATCAAGGTCTAAATTTCTGAACGTAAGGTAGTTACCAAAACAAGAAATGTTAGGAAAGTCCTCAATAAATCCAGAATGTCTACAGTGCCATGGAAATTCCATGTATTCTTATTCTCAGGTCCAGTTATCTCAATATTATGTTTACATTTGATCATCGCCATGTCATGATGCGACGACGGCATACAACACGGAGAGACAATCAAAAGATTAAGATAGGAAGCGCCAAGGCCTAGGAGAAGGAAGAAGATGAACTTGAAACTAGAAAACTGTGTAACAAGTGCATTACTCTGCTCCTAAGTCAGAGCAAGAAGAAACCAAACACAAGTTTTCTTGTGTCATTCAAAGTAAAAGGAAAAGTAAACAAACTGGGAGAGTTGTAGCACAAACATGCTCTCCTATCTAGTAAGGTTTAACTAGTTAAGCCTTTGTTTCTCTCATTGGTTTGGGCACAATATATCGCAGCCCTTTCTCCCCTCGAGGAATTGTTGCTTCTGAGTTTTCACACTGTGTAATGCTGCTGGATCGTATCAATGTCCAGTCCTTTCAGCTTCACCACTGACTCAACATGCCCCTTGAGTGTGTGAAGCTCCCGAAGCCTATAACCACGCGCACAAAAATACAGGTGTACTTTCTTAGAATATTGATTCATGGTGGAAGATACTAAATCTCATAAGTTAAACACTAATAAAAATTCTGCTTAAAAAAAAAAAATGTTGGCTTACCTTGCAACCTCAGCTCGTCGCTTGGCCTGCTCAGCAATCTCAGACAGCTCCCTGTAGCTGTTCTTCTCATGGAAGAGATTAGTAGTTTCTGGTGGTTGAAGCCCATGTAAGGTCCTTTGAGCATGAGCCCATTGAGCTTCTCTCTCTCCCTTTCCATAATCTTTCTTGGTGGTAAAGGCAGTCTGTTACATAGAATTCAAAATGACAACAAAAAGTAAATTGAAGTTCAGTTCACTCATCCAACTAGCTAAATGCATAATTCTACTTTCAGAAACAAAAATGAAATTAAACCTTGTTTTCTATCATGTTTGTCCAAGCCTTCCCACTTAGGATGTAGCGGATGGCAAACTTTATGAAGTCAAGTGGAATATAGAAGATGATACTGTAAAGCCAGATGACTCCAGCCCATCCCCAACCCATTCCTTTTATCTTTGCAAAGCTCCAGTCGGCATATACAGCTATGAGAGTTGCAACCTGAGAACACCATAATCTGTTAGCTTCTTCTAACATATCAAAATGCTGCATTGAAAAGAGTTTCATAAAAGGAATAAATGGCACCGTCATTCTTACCAATTGTGCAATACAGAACGCACTGAGTAAGAGACTTCCAGGGCGTTCAACATAGGACCAGCTGCGTGATCGAGTCACAAATATGAGGGCCTGGCTCACAATACTCACTTGCAGGTATAAAGCAGCCATCATTTGATCGGTGTCATCCTTTATGTGTCTCACACCAAATTTCTCCTGAAAGCATAAGAACAGATATCATATTAGTTCAAGGTCATAAACATAAAGAAAACACCCATGATAGTATATTTACACATTAGAAATGAATTTATCTCGTACAGGGAAGAAGTCAGTTTTATGCATTAACCAGAAGAATATGACAGTCATCAATGCCAAGTAACCTCCAAGAACAACCCCTGTAGCAAATATCTCCTTCAGTTTCCAGCTATCTGGCAGAGGAGATGGCACCACTCTATCCTTTGAGATTGTCATAATTGTTCCTAAGAAATATAAAAATATATGGCGTCAACACTAATCAAGCTGTATAGCACAAAGAATGAGAGAGATTGTTAAATAATTTTGAAAACAAAAAGTACTCTTTAAGAACTCACCATCATTTAGAATGGCAATGATCAGAACCATGAATGGAGAGAAGTCAAATTTCCATATCAGAGCAATGAGCATGAAACCAAACTGCAATTAGGAATAAACAGAAAAACCATGTTAATCATCTCTCATTCTTTAATAACTACTTAAATAGTTTGAAAGCAATAGTATCTACGTACCACTATACGAATGGTGATGGAGACTGCATAAATCTGCAAAAGTAAAATTAGAGGAAGTTAAAATCTTCACTCAAATGAAAACTTAGAACATGGTAAAGAAGAAAAGAGAGCAACTAACTGTGTAGTTCTTCATTCTTTGGAATATAGCTCTGCTAGTTAGCACTGCACTGATAATAACACTCAACCCAGGTTCTGTTAGAACAATGTCAGAAGCACCTCTTGCAGCATCGGTAGCATCAGCAACGGCTATTCCAATATCTGCCTTCTTCAAAGCAGGGGCATCATTGACACCATCTCCAGTCATTCCACAAATGTGCTTGCTCTCTTGCAACTTCTTCACAATTTCATATTTGTGCTCTATACAGTGGAAAGGAGCCATTAGTGCCAGAAGAAATACTTTATCCAGAAAACTATATACTGAAATTCAAATTTCTTGTTTGTAGCCAGCCAAAATAATAAAAGCACCAACCTGGAAATACTCCAGCAAATCCATCTGCCTTTTCAATTAACTCTTCAACAGGAAGGCCAGCAATGCTTTCATCCTTGTGTTGACCTAGTAAAGAAGCAGATGGGTACATGTTTGTTCCCATTCCAAGTCTACGGCCAGTTTCCTTTGCTATGGCAAGTTGATCACCTACAAATTGAAGTAATAGTACAATAGTACAAGTGAGCATTACTGAAGAAAGAAAGAATGTGTATTGCATTGGAAGAAAAAATTTGTTATTACCAGTAATCATCTTGACATTAACACCAAGATTGAGAGCCTGGCGGATGGTTTCTGCACTGTCATGTCTTGGAGGATCAAAGAGGGGCAACAAACCAACAAACTGCCATGGACTGCCAGGACTTTCCTTAGTTTTCTCTGGAACTACCTGCCAAAAAATAAAAGTGAAAAACAAAAAATCAGAGAAGAAATAATAAGATTTTTTTATTATTATAAATATTATTAATGAAGAGATACAAAACAGTATTAGTCATTAAATCATCAAGATTGTTAGTAAAAACCTGTCTAGCAACAGCCAATGATCGAAGTCCACGCTCAGCAAACTTATCGATAACAGAAAAAGCCTTCCTCTTAAAATCCTCTTTGCAGTTGCAAAGGGTCAGGATCTATTTACAAAAATTAATTAGTTAAGAAAATGGCATGACTAGTGACCTCTCAAATAGTGTCTTCAAATGTTGGGCTAAGTGAATAAAGGATCAAGGTTACCTGCTCAGGGGCACCTTTGCTTGCTCGGTGCCAATTTCCCTCGCCATCAACATATGTCAAAGCAGTTCTCTTGTCCACAGGATTGAAAGGAAAGAAGTGCACCTCTCTAATACCAGCCCGAGCCTGCATAGACATATTCAATAAAACATAATCATCATTGTTCAAAGATTTCTACTTCAATGTTCAAACTACACATCGACAACTACAATGCTAAGGGAAAAAAAAAATATATATATATATATATATAGATATTAAGTTATACCTCCTTAGGGTCAGCAAGCATTCCAACAATGGCAGCATCAATGGCATCCTGGTTTTCAGTTCTAGAAGCCCTTGCAGCAAGCAAGATCACATGGTCCTTATCTACTCCCTTTGCAAACACCTCAACTATGTTTTTGTCAACACTAAGTTTGTTGAGTGTTAGTGTCCCTGTCTTGTCACTGCAAAGTACATCCATACCAGCCATCTCTTCAATTGCAGTCATTCGCTTAGTGATGGCGCCCTGCTGAGACAGTTTGTGAGACCCAATGGCCATTGTCACAGACAAGACAGTGGGCATGGCAATGGGGATGCCTCCAATCAAGAGAACCAAAAGATTGTCAATTCCTTTTCTATACTGGCGGTGCTGAATTGGGTACATGACTATGATCTCAATAACCATTCCAACCGCAATGGAACAAATACAGAAATTCCCAATAGAAGAAAGCACCAACTGGAAGTGTCCAACATTTTGTGTGCTATCCACAAGATGTGCTGCCTTCCCAAAGAAAGTATGAACGCCAGTAGCAATAACTACAGCTTCAATTTCACCTTGCTTACAAGTTGAGCCAGAGAAAATTTCATCTCCTGGATTCTTGGTCACGGGAAGTGATTCACCAGTGAGGGCAGATTGATCAACCTTTAAAGGATCACCCTCAAGAAGACGAGCATCAGCAGGGATGATGTCTCCCAATTTGACACTAATGATGTCTCCTGGAACCAGAATTGCAGCTTCCTCCTCGCACCATTTACCATCCCTAAGCACCTACAAGTAAATCACCAAGAAACATGAGATGAAGCTTACACTTTGCAGAACACATGGCCCATTTAATCATGCCTATAGGATTAATAACCTGTAGCCATATTAATGAATTGCCTTGCTCACAACAGTTTCAAATTATCAAAACAACGATTTAATTGTATTTTACTTTTTATTAGTCTCATAAGTATGCTCAACCTATGCATCCTCTCCTAGTAAACAAAAATGCTGTCAAGTTAAGAGAGCCAAAGCTTCTTTAGCCAAAAAGTTCTTCATTGTGTATATACATCACAAGGCAAATTCACATAATGTCTATTTGGCATAAGCTTTTTCTTTTAGTTTTTTAGCTTATTTACTTATGTACAACTTTTTAAAACCTTACTTTAAAAATATATAATTATACTTTAACCAGTTTCAGTAAATAAGCAAATAAACTTTCATAAAAAAGTTACATCCAAACACACGAAAGACCCCAGAAACTAGTGGTTATACATTCGTAGTTGCATAAGGACAATCATTACAAATCATCTATCTAAAAAAGGTCGCTATCTACATTGCTGTCTACAATCTCTACATATAGTTAGTGTTATTACCTTAGTCTTAGGAGCAAGACCTGCCATGAGAGCCGCAGCAGCATTCCCGGCATTGTTTTCCTCAATAAAACTGATGGTGGAGTTGATGACAAGCAGGGCAAAAATACCCACAAAGTCTTGCCAATCCGGGGGCTTTCCGCCACCATTTGCCAATGCAATTGCCATTATAGCAGCAGATTCCATGACCCATGATAGGGGATTCCACATGAACCCCAGAAACTTGAGAAATTTGCTTTCCTGTTTATTTAAATTCAAACATACACATACACCATTAGACTATCAGAATTATAGACATTTTTTTCATGAAAACTTGTAGATAGTCAATATATATCAATCACAAACTAAAAAAAAGACCTTTTTCTCTTCTAGTTTGTTGGGTCCAAATATTTGAAGCCGGCTTTCTCCTTCTGCCGTGCTCAAACCTTCGTGTGTACATTTTAACTGCGCAAACACTTCCTCAATGGGGACCTTTTCCTGTATACAAAGAATTGCCAGGACAAATTGAAATCAAAACTCAGCATTCAGTACACCTAAGTTAAGCAGATACTACTTTATATTGAATCATTTTTAAGTATAAGGTGCTGCTGCATATATTACCAAATTTGTCTATGTTATCATGGAGTTAACTTGCAACTGCTTAAGTTACTAATGGCATATTAAAATTACTTTTTCTCAATCATTGAATCTTTTAAGAGAAATTTAAAAAAAAAAAAAAAAAATCAATCATTGAAGATGAAGGGATTTGAATAGTGAAAAGTGAAAACAAAGGACGTGTTAAAGTCCTTGGTGTAATTTAAAAAAGAAAGAGAAAATAACTTATTTCTTTGTATAAAAAATAAAAAATTTTCAAGGGACTTCGCATAAAAAATTATGATTTAGCTTTCAAGGTTAAAAACAAAAAAACTATATAAAACTCCAACTTAACCGGTTCTTATAAAATAAAATAAAAACAAACAAAACAAAACAAAATCAACTTCAGCAGGTAGACAGTAAAGTCAGCTCATCAATAGAATCCAAAATAATAATAATAAAAATCTTTTAGCGTGCACTGAGTTTTCAATCATACTCTGTCACACCTTTTATATATATATATATATATATAATTTTAACGCTATAAAATAATCAAGTTTAAAGTTTAGACAAAAAAAATATGTATTTATTATATGGTATACAATCAGTGAACAAAAAATGAAACTCTAGAACTAGTACAGAGAATTTTAAACCCAGTGTTTCAAATGAGTGGTTCAGATGCATAAAATGAAACTCTAGCAGCATAAACTATTTTACAGCTTTTTAACTATAAATTTAATGTGGCAAACTGTAGGTAATTGTTTATCATTTACATGTAGAATCACTAGTTTTTCTCCATTACTTATACTATACTATATTAAAGTTATGACAAAAAATTATGAAATATTTTGTAATCCTAATTTTTTCTTTTCTTTACAAAATCGTAGAAAAAACAAAAACAATTACGTGGATCTTAGTCCTTTTTTTTTTATATGATCAGTAGTATTTTGGTAGATGATTATTTTCATTTCTGTGAAACCTTTTGGAAAACAGTCATTAAATTTGTCTCAATATATATATATATATATATATATATTGAGGTTCAGTCTCAGAACATAGATGAACGAGCCAGTACATGAACATTAATGAAAGAATCACACATGAAAAAATAAATGAATTAACTAGCAGAGTTTGAATAAAAAAAATCAATAATAATAAATTTTTTCACTACTATTTTGTGTAACAATTTGCAATTGATTGTTTGTCATTTTCACATCAATTTCACTATTTTATTTTGTGATAAATTATAATTGATTGTATGTTAATTTTTCACATCGAAATACTATTTTTTTTTTACCATTCAAAATATTTTATAACAAAATTGTGACAAAAACGGTGGTGGTGCTAATAAAAAGGTCTCTGAAAATTGCAGCCTCGGGTGGTAGCTAGTCAGAAAAGAGTTGACTCAGGCCGTGACAATATCATATCACAAGAATTTGTTTGTGCCCACTTTTCCACTATGTGATTTGATTGGTCCGTGTATTCCACGCGCTCAAGTTTCAATAAAACGTGGGTGTGTTTTTTCAGTGTGAAGACTCAAAAGGGTAATAAAATAAGGGACCCAAAAAAAAAAAAAAAAAAAAAATAACCCTAAATCTCTTATTCAACAATCAGAGACTTTATCAGTTGAGATAACCGAAACCCCACAAAAACCTTATCTCTGTCAATAATAGAATCCCATATATGACAAGCAGCCCACATTTATGTGTCGTGTTTCAATAAAACAAATGACGATAGCCTTCACCTTTACAAACCTACTCCTCTAAATAATATACGGAATCTCTACTCTATTCTAGGGAAGAAGTCTCTCATCCAAATGGGAAACTGGGCGCATATGTATTGGGCTGTTAACTTAAGAGCTTCCAAGATTTGACTTTAATACAAGCTTATAGTCATAATCAAATTATCTTCATTATTTTAATTTTGATTCATCTTGGTGTCAATCCTGGATTAGTCACTTTGTTTTGCAAAAATAAAAATTAAAATATGTTGGGATAGTTATCTTTCCAATACGTATGAGCCGCACCTACTTCTCCAGGTTATATATCCAAACTGCCTAGAGATGAAAATTTAGGTAAAATATAATTTTTGTAGTTTCAATTTTCCTCTTCAGGTTATATATCCAAACCTTTAGCGTAAGATTTTAGCACGCCTATGCGGCTATACATGCCTTGTGTCTATCAAATAGGACCAAAGATTTAAAAGTCAGAAAATGAAGTGTCACTCATTGAGTCACTTTCCCAATGGGGTTTAAAATACACTAAAAATAGAAGTCACGGGGACAATAATAGAACTATATATATATATATATATATTTAAAAATTTGACTTTAATTTCTAAGATTAAAAAATTATTAAAAGAAAGGGGAAATGACTTATTTTCATCAATGGTTTCTTAGAAATTTGGTACATACGTAGGAAGTTCTCTCATGTTAACGTATACAATAATAACAATACATAATTCTCTGTACAAGCAGTCAATGAGTGGAGATTTGTGTCATTTCTTCATGAGAATTTTTTTTTTTTTTTAATGGATTAAGATCAAGTGCTATAGCTCTTAGTGGCTAAGATTAAGAGTTCAAAAAAAAAAAATTCAATCTTAACCATTGAAAAAAAAAAATAAAGTGAAAGTGATAAAAAGTTTTTGTGAGTGGAAAGGGGATGATTTATTCAACTGGGTATTGCACGCAAGCTCAAACCCTCTTTGCAAAAATAGTATTTCTAGGCAATAACTATCCACACAAAGCAAGGAAGAATTTTCTTACAGTTTCCACCTGAGTTACAAGTTTCTTCAAGCCTTCTATGCAATGGATAACTGAGTACGTAGCTTTTTCCAACAAATTTACCAATCGTCAATGAATAGTAAGGCTATTTGCCACACGGCATAATTTGTCAAATCACGTGCAGTGTGCCTACCAAATTGATATTTAATACATGCATGGTTACCAATTTACATGTTTAATCATCTCTAAGATTACAAGTGGCTCTACGCCAGATATAATTCTAACTATTATTGATCAAGGCCAAAATCTTTTTCAACTCTAGCTCTTTTACTCCTAAGTTCAATTTCAAGATTTTCTTGATTTTGTGAATAAGGAGTAGAACTAGGGTTAGATTAGATAACACATTTTCTCTAACTTCTTTGCCCCCACTATTTTTAGATCTAAAAGGAAATTTTTCCTCATGAAAGATAGCATCACGTGATTCAAAAATTACATTATTTTTTTGGGTATGAGTCTATTGCATGTGGTGCAAATGAGACATTATGTGCACTATAAAGGACTGTATCATGCTTCAAAGTGCAACATTTTATGTAAAGGATCATTAAGACCATAAATTTGTACATATAATAAAGAAAATATTGATTTGGTGGAGACCAAAATGTGGTTTTGTGAACAAAATTCAACCACTATTGTCTCGATATTTTATGTAAAGGATCATTAAGACCATAAATTTGTACATATAATAAAGAAAATATTGATTTGGTGGAGACCAAAATGTGGTTTTGTGAACAAAATTCAACCACTATTGTCTCGATATCAAAGGCTTAATAATAATAAAATCGAGTAAGTGATTTATTGATCAATAATAGTTAGAGTTATATCTGGCATAGAGCCACTTGTAATCTTAGAGATGATTACACATGTAAATTGGTAACCATGCATGTATTAAATATCAATTTGGTAGGCACACTGCACGTGATTTGACAAATTATGCCGTGTGGCAAATAGCCCAACTATTCATTGACGATTGGTAAATTTGTTGGAAAAAACTAGCTGCTCAGTTGTCCATTGCATAGAAGGCTTGAAGAAACTTGTAACTTTGGTGGAAACTATAAGGAACTTCTTCCTTGCTTTGTGGGGGTAGTTATTGTCTAGAAATACTCTTTTTGCCTATAAAAGAGGAATCGAGATCAGGAGCAATACCTAGTATAATTATCTCCTCCCCACTCACAAAAACTTTTTACCACTTTCACTTTTTTTATTCAATGGTTAAGATTGAAAATTACTTTTTTTGTTTTTTAACTCTTAATCTTAGCCACTAAGAGTTATAGCACTTGATCTTAATCTTAAAAAAAAAAAAAAAAAAAAAAAAAAAAAAAAAAAAAAAAAAAAAAAATTATAAAAAAAAAAAAAAAAAAAATGAAAAAGGAATGGAAATTTGTGAAACATAAAGAAGAAAGGAGAGAGT